>NC_061122.1:32925948-32930790 GCF_002878395.1 Capsicum annuum
CATGATGCATTATCTCCATATAAAATTGTGGGTAGATTGTCATATTTCACACCACATTTTTCTCGAATGAGATGCATCATGGACCTTAACTATACACATTCTCAACTTGCTTCATGAATAGCTATTATCTCATCATGGTTCGATAAAGTGGCTAGATAGACTACTTTGTATATCTCCAAGATATGACAGTATCCCCACATATGAATACATTGCATGTTTGAGATCGAGATTTATGGGGTTAGATGAGTACCCAACATCAGCATGACCAATAAGATCGGAACTGCAATCTTTGGAATAAAATAAGCTCATGTATCTTATCCCATTTCGATGTCTCCTAGTAGAAGTAGAAATATACCTTGCTAACATATTAACCGAAAAGGCTATAGGCTTGTAGTATTTGCAAGGTACATGAGTACATCAATTGCACTAAGATATGGTACTTCATAACCAACCCAATTCGATATATTTTGAATTTCAGCAAATAATCCATTGCTTTGAAAACTTTTCAAGAGTTCCAATGATTTTCAAGCTATAAGCTTATATAATATAAGGATTATAAATAAGTTTTCCAGAAACTTTTATATGCTTTAAGCATCTTGAATCCTTAAAAGTTTTTCATATAAGTTTTGTCAAGTGACAATATTGCAACATTTCATGAGTGACATCTGCAAGTGTCTGGACTGCAAATCAAATAAGTTTTATACTTACCAAGATGTATCCTTTCATGTCACTTGATAAATGTTTCTACTTCAGCATGCTTAAATTAATGTAGAATTCAGATCCTCGTATTTTTTCACAATATTGCGCCAATATTGTATCAAAGATATTGATGATATATCATTTTGTATCAGTTCACAATGCGACATAACATTTTCAGATCTCATCACTTCATTATTTTCAGGTTCATAAACCTCTCATAAGGTTTCATAGAGTGTTATGTCGTAGGCTCTTCAATAGTCATTGCTTTCTTATTATGATTATTTGCTCTTTATCTTTTTTCGAGGATTATTTCATTTGAAATCGATTAGTCTACCATGCTTCATGCATGCGTATATTTTGTCCTTCAAGAACATAAAATAAGAGCACTTGTGCTTAATATGAGATGCTTTCGACATTTGACTTGAATTATCCTTTGGATGAGGATCTGGTGATAATTCCTAACACATTTTATAGCACTTATAATCTTCCCCTTATGTTAAGAAAACTAACATATATCCTCTACTTCATTGAGGAATTCATCTTTGTGCATTATGGTATATTCATTAATCGTATACCGCACATCAAAATTATTAGATGGAATAATTGGTTCCCGACCTTGAATCAATTGAGAGGGAAGAAATAATCATAATTTTTTTGTCTAATGCATACAAGTGCTATTACAATATATCATATTTCAGACCAATACATGAAGTTTTATTCTCATTAACAATGGTTTAGATATTTATTGAAGTCATTAAATGCTAAACCATCATCATCAAGATGGATTATCTTGATTACACAATCTGAAAGTCATGCTTTACTCAATTTTATTGAGCAAACAATTTTATGAATGTCAAACTGCAGGTTGACAATAAATGTACATGTGATCATCTTATTGATGCATCATTTTAACACATCATATGATAGATGAACGGGCCCTTATTCACCTTTTATAATTTTCAGATTTGAAAGGATCCAATCTCAATATTAGTTGATCCAACCAACTTATCATGAGAACAAACGACATAAATAATTTTTAAAGAATCTTCTAGTTCTTCAATACATTCACATCTTTGAGATGTCACAATCGTTCATATCAATTTATGACTTTTATTCTAGTACACTCCAAGTTTATCATGACATGTATTTTTTCTTTAGTAAATTTCAGATTTACTATTACATAAATAAATTTCAGATTTACTACTTCAGAAGTAGATTTCAGAATTATTCAACCTCTTTCGGAGGTGAGTTGTGATACAATCACAATCAAGTGCACGTTTGCATTAATAAGTTTCTCATTCCCCAGGAATGGAATATAATCGTGTCTTAAGCCTATCAAATTATGATAGCTTATAACCTCTTTCAAGATTTTGCTACTTCAGAAGCAAATCGAGGCACATATGATGTAGAATTTTTTTTACTCTAGCATATCTTATAATCATATAAGCGTGTAAAAATATCATCACTTTTGATGATCATTATCATATTGTCCCTTCACGCATATATTCGTGCATTCAATCACTTGTCTTCTTTCAGACATATTATGCACTGCTACCACATACACCTCAAGAATTAGGTAAGTTATCATATTTTAGACTTATCATATATTGCTACCACATTCACTTCATAGAATGAAGTATATTCAATAAGTCGAATTTCATGAATTTTCATCAAACATTCATTATTTTGCCTTAACCATCACAATATCATCAATATGGTATATTGAGATTCAAACTCAATATTTGATCCATATAAAGGCGTCTTAGGCATGAATCGATGAGACTTGAACCCAACATATTATCATCCTTTTTGATAATATTATTATTGAGGAATAAATTTAAAATATAAATGGTTCCAAACCAATTCTTTTCCCTCAAATCCAATAATAATTATTTAGTAGTAGCAAAAGAAAGATAACATAAAGAATTACTAACCTTGAAATCCTTCAGATTTATAATCTCACCTTGTTTGGTAGAGTCTCGTGCTGATAACGTGTTATAAAACAAGAAAGATTAAAGAAGAAGAGTAGAGAGAAAATAGAGAGTAATTCTTATTTCTCTGGAGAGATCTTGATGTTGAGAATACAATGAACAAAACCCATTTATTTATAGGGGATAATACTCTTAGTTTCTGATTAAAAGATAGATACTTCAAATCCTGATAGATATCAACTAGATCTTATTAGATCTTGATAGACATTCAATATAATGTAATACATTTATAACAGTTTGGTTATTCTTTTGATTTGTAGATCGATGTCACAAAATATATATCTATTTATCACTTTATAAAAGTATAGTGATACTTATATCAGTACCCTCTAAGTACATTGAAGTAAGGATGTCAAGTGGGTCGGATCGGGTCAACCCGAAATTGGCTCGTGAGATTTAGCCGGGTTGTGGGCCGGTTCGGTTCCGATCCTGGTTAAACTGACCAATTCAGTTTCGGGCCCAACAATAAAATTTTTAAAAATAACCCTGAATCGGCTCACTTAACCCAATCCGGTCCAACCCATCTAAACCAGGTCAAAACCGGTTAAAAATTCGGTAAAAAATGGGTCAAAAACAAAATTTTTTTTTTCTCCAATATACACTATATATACCTACCTATATACATTTTAAATATGTTAAACAATATATATACACTATTTATATAGTATATACTATATTAGAATTTAAAAAATATATACACATAATACATATACACAATTACACATGCAATCGTGTATACAACTATACGTTAGTTAAATATATATACTTCTCAAAATAAAACGTATACTACAAGATATATACTACAATATAATGATATATATAATAATTTCTAAAACATATACACATGTATACGTTAAATATATACGTCTATAGAAAATATATACACATATATACATACCATTCAATATATGTACTACTTTAAATAAAACATATACTACAATATATATATATATATACTACAATAGCACAATATATACACACGCTAAATATATAGTTAATAAAACATATACACATGTATACGTTAAATATATAAATCTATAGAAGATATATACACATATATACGTACCATTCAATATATGTACTACTTTAAATATAACATATACTACAATATATACACACACTAAATATATAGTTATTTACTAATTTCTAAAACAAATACACATGTATATGTTAAATATATACTACTTTAGAAAATATACATACATATATATGTACCATTCAATATATACGTACTACTTTAAATAAAATATACTGCAATATATATACTACAATACACACACACTATATATATAGTTATATACTAATTTATAAAACATATACACATGTATAGATTAAATATATACGTCTATAGAAGATATATACACATATATACGTACCATTCAATATATGTACTACTTTAAATAAAACATATACTGCAATATATATATACTACAATATATACACACACTAAATATATAGTTATATACTAATTTCTTAAACATATACACATGTATATGTTGAATATATACTACTTTAGAAGATATATACACATATATACGTACCATTCAATATATACGTACTACTTTAAATAAAATATACTACAATATATAAACACACTAAATATATAGTTATATACTAATTTATAAAATATATACACATGTATACATTAAACATAGTATACATTAAACATATAATACTTTAGAAAATATACACACATATATACGTACCATTCAATATATACGTGCTACTTTAAATAAAATATACTATAATATATATACTACAAAATATACACACACTAAATATATAGTTATATACTAATTTGTAAAACATATATACACATATACGTTAAATATATATATCTATAGAAGATATATACACATATATACGTACCATTCAATAGATGTACTACTTTAAATAAAACATATACTGTAATATATATATACTACAATATACACACACTAAATATATAGTTATATACTAATTTCTAAAACATATACACATGTATACGTTAAATATATATTACGTTAGAAGATATATACACATATATACGTACCATTCAATATATACGTACTACTTTAAATAAAATATACTACAATATATATACTACAATATATACACACACTAAATATATAGTTATATACTAATTTATAAAACATATACACATGTATATGTT
>NC_061122.1:32930890-32931281 GCF_002878395.1 Capsicum annuum
ATATACTAATTTATAAAACATATACACATGTATATGTTAAACATATATTACTTTAGAAAATATACACACATATATATACATGCCATTCAATATATACGTACTACTTTAAATAAAATATACTACAATATATGCACACACTAAATATATAGTTATATACTAATTTATAAAACATATACACATATATACGTTAAATATATACGTCTATAGAAGATATATACATATATATACGTACCATTCAGTAGATATACTACTTTAAATAAAACATATACTGCAATATATATATACTACAATATATACACACACTAAATATATAGTTATATACTAATTTCTAAAACATATACACATGTATACGTTAAATATATACTACTTTAGAAAATATACACACATATAT
>NC_061122.1:32934281-33005110 GCF_002878395.1 Capsicum annuum
TGTATACGTTAAATATATACTACTTTAGAAAATATACACACATATATACACACATATAAAATATATGTACTTCTTTAAATAAAATATATGCTACTTAATATAATAAATTAATATACTTTATAGTAAATTAGTCCGTTTGTTAATTTTTTTTTTCTTTTTAAAAAATTTAACCTGGCTGATTCTGGCTGGTTAACCGGAGAAACTGACCGGGCTTGGTCCGGGCAAGGTTAACCAAGCCCAAAACCAAAAATAAACTGACCCCAGTACCCTACAGTCCATGGACTGATCGAACCGGGTTGACTATGTGGTCTGGATCAGCCCGACCTGGCCCGGCCCGTTTGACGCCCTTACATTGATTGAAGGAAGAGAAAGGTACAACAAAAATAATAAAACATTCATATTCTTCCTCAAAACCAAGTTTAAGTTCCAGTCTTTATATATATGGTCAATGATCCTACTTGAACAAATATGAGTATATAGTTCGAGTCTTCATTAGCAAAACAAAGAACTCTCTTAATTAAATACAAGAAAAGAGTATAATCCAAAGTATTTCATACTCAAATTATTTATATATCATGCTCGTATCGATTCTCAAATTATTCGTAGGACAGTACAAACTAGGAAAAAACAATAACAATGTAACAACAACATACCCAATATTAATCCCATAACAAGGTGGGTGTCTGAGGAGGTTGTTTTCGATAGACCTAAGCTTGATTCAAGGAGATGGAAAAATCATTAGCACTAACACGATAATAAATAATCGAAGTCGAGAAAAAGCTAGCAATTAAATTAAACTACAAAATATGCATTATGCATATATTAATCCTGAAAAGAAGAACCAGACCATGATAATTTTGGTATTTAAAAGACACTTTAGAGATTGTAACCATTTCATTTACTTGATATCAAATATTACAATCTTTGTCTAGTTTAGGCAAAATAGGAAGAAAACTTTTAAAAAGGATTCAGCAAGAACAACTGGAGTCTAGAGATCAAGGCGCAAGGCTCCAGCTATGTTGTCGATTTTGTGTATATATGTTAAAATTATCCAGTTAATTCAAAAAAAATAAGGGATAATACCCACGAAAATACCTGAAGTTTGATCGGATTATCAGTTGAGCATATTAAATTTTGCGGGGGTCTTATTACCCCCCGATTTTTTTTTTCATATTTTAATGGCATATATCTGCCACTTGGCACACTACGTGTGATTCACGCGCATTGAGCGCGTGAACAGTGTTAAAAACGTTTTAAAACTCTTTTTTTTTGGCCAAAAAGCCCCTTAATTTTATAATTATTTAAAATTTTATATTTTTATTTATTTTTTATTTCTTCTTTCTTCTTTCTTCTTTCTTCAACAATGGTTGCTCCATTGTTAAATTGAAATTTAACGAAACTCAATGGTTATAATTTAATGGAACTCGCTAATTGAAACTCAATGGATGATTCAGAAGATTCAAACTCGGAAACTCGGTAATTTAATTCCAAGTTTCATTAATGGAAATTGAATCTTTCGAGTTCCATTAACGGAAGATTGAATAGCTTCATACATGAAATTAAATTTTCTGAATCTTTCGAGTCCCATTAATGAATTTTTCGAATCTTACGAGTTCCATTAATGATTTTTTCGAGTTCCATTAATGGAAATTTAATCATGAAATTAAATTTTTCAAATCTTTCGAGTTCCATTAATGGATTTTTTGAATCTTTCAAGTTCCATTAATGAAAATTGAGTCTTCCATTGAGTTTTCAATTAGCGAGTTCCATTCAATTAGCGAGTTTTATTGAATCTTCCATTAATGAAACTCGCTAATTGAATCTTCCGAGTTTCAACGGAAAATTAATGGAAGATTCCATTCAATTATTTGAAAAAACTTTCTTCATAAGCTCAATAGAGTCATTTGGAATATTTAATATGGTTGTAATGGTGAAAAAATGTTGAAAAGTGATAAAATAGAGAAGAAACGGCGCGTGTACCACACTTTCCACCGAAAAATTGGGTATACGTTTTGAGGGGTGGATTAATTCCACTTTAAAAAAGTCCGGGGGGAGAGGGGGAATTAATTCCAATTAAAAAAGTATAGGTGGTAATAGGATCCCCGCAGAGTTTAATATGCTCCACTGAAAATTTGGTTAAACTTCAGGTATTTTCGTGGGTATTATTCCAAAAAATAATCAAGAAGACAATAAATATATATATACTAGTCTATTGTACGTGCAAAAGCACGTGTATATCTTATTTTAAAAAAATTTATTAACATTACACTAAATTCTATATTTGTTTAAATAATGAGAATGAATGTTATTATATTTATACGGATTGAATTATCTTTTGAACGCGTAAATATGATGAATTATGTCTACCTTAGGGGTAAGGTTTTATGTCTCTTCTTTGTGAAATCTTTTCATTGATTAACGTTTTACTTTAAGATTTGATGCCTTTACAGTATTTCATAATAAATTAAATGATTAAAGATCAAGAGTAATTTCACACGCAAAAAGAAAAAAGAAAATGTATAAACATGGATATGTTTATATAGACATAGAGAGCAAATTTTAAAATCTGGAGGTTCCTACAACAATCTCAAATTAATATAATGGTAATTTGTTATCACACCAACAATTAAGGAGTAAATTAAATGTAGTAAATAAAAATTTCATTATTGATATCAAAAGTTCAAATTATATTGATGCACAAAAACGTATTCTAAATAATAAAGCTACATTATATATGAGCGTAATCATATAACACAACTCAGTGGCGGAGCCACAACCGACGAAAGGTGGTCAGATGAACACCCTTCGTCGAAATTTTTTTTCCGACTATATAGGTTAAATATAAATATTTATGGTTATATACATGTTATTGCACATCCGTGATAAGCTAGAGAAGCATAGTTCAGTGGTTAAGAGTGTGCATTTTTGCATCAACAACCCGAGTTCGAACATTGGCAGGTGCAACAGTGCTTTATTTTTTTTAAACAGTTCTTTGCCCAAGAAAAAATATGAACACCCTTAACCAAAAGTCTGGCCCCGCAACTGACACAACTACTTACAATAAACTAATAATAACAAAAATAATTATAATAAAGTAGAACAAGAATCAATAACAACGACGAAAGAAAAATAATAAAGTAGAAGAACAAACATCGATGACGAAGGAAAAAAAATATTTGCATTTTCATGTTATAAAACTAAACTTTGAAGGAAAATAAATATATTGAATTTATTTTTTCAGAATTTACCAAAGGAGAAAAGGTGTTCGGGATTAAAAGTATACCTCAAAATTTTGTGATGTTGTATTTTCTATCTCTATATATAAGAGTCCTAAATAAGAAAAAAAAAAGAGTATAAATAACATAAATACCAACCCTTTTGAAAGTAATTACACTTTCTCTTACTTTTTTAATTACTTTACTCTCTCTCCCTATTAATATACATAACATAGCCGACATATACATAACATTCTGTGTATATGTGGGAATTTTTGTAATATGTTTAGGGAATTGAGATTTTTTGTAATATTGGAATTTGAAAACATAAGTTGTGTATTTATGTAATTTTTTTAAAAAATAATATACCATATCAATTGGTTTGAAAGTCCTATTAACATAACCCGAATAAGGAAAAATTAATATATTATTTTAGTTGGTTTCAAACCCTTAATTATTAGGGAAATAATTTAATTACAAAGTCAGGTAAGAGATAAATTTAATAATATATTTAATTGATTTTAATTTATTATTTATCAATATTGGAATGATAATAATTTTTTTGCTTTCTTATTTTCCTTTTTGAACTTTTCTCAATTTTAACTTCTTCTTTAATAGGTAATTAGTCATTAAAGTAACTGTATTTCTTGTTTAGCCGGGAGAAAGTCTCTTTATTTCCTTTTTAGCCGGTAAAAAAAAAGTACCATATGTTTTCTTAATAATTCTTGCCATATATTTTAGTACTTTTTAGTTTGTAAAACTTACCATATGTTTTGGGGCTCTTTACTTTAAAATATAATAAATATAATTAAATAATAATTTTAAAAAAATGAAAAAATAATTTTGTCTATTGCATAGTATTTTAATGAAGGGCAAAAAATTCAAATCACTTTTTTAAGGATCCTCACACTTTTAATATATTATAGATATAAATTATAGATATAAATATGGATATACATACACACATAAATATATATATATATCCAAAAGTAAATCTATTATCCCATAAAACGGTACAATTAAATTTATAGACGCGGCTCAAAAACACGCAAATTGAAATGATCAATACACGAGGTTTGTACGTTATAACTTGTTTAATTAATGCGAATAAGCTAATAAATAAATAAATATAGAACTGAATTGAAATAGCAAGATAAACAGATGATGAGATGAGCCTAAGTTCCAGCATGCTAGCTTTCAACATCATCTGATAAGTTTGACATTATTGATATTCTTTAGAACAATGAAACTAAATCACACAGTTTAAGAGATCGAGAGCTTAAGAATACTCAGTAAAAACATATATTGTTGGTAAATCAATGAATAATCAAATGCCCTACAAAAAGTAGGTAGAAAAGCTTAGAAACTTGACCTTTTTTTTTTTTTTAATAATTTACTACAATAAAAATCAATTATTATTACAATAAAAATCAATTATTATTCAGAATCAACATACAAAATTAGGTATGTCCGTTCAATACTATGATTTTATTACAACTTGTACGATCGTGTATCCTTACATGTGTGTTTGAGTCTTTGAGAGCAACAAGTTGTTAACGCTATCATCAAGAATTTATAAATTAGTTGTGTATATTCATATTAAACTTTTGCTTTTAATCTATTCAAGTTTTATTATTTTTATAGTTTGTTTTAGTATTTTTACATTCTTGACATGAAACATATGAATGATGATTTGTCGAATGTTGGTTCTTTATGTATCGGTGATCCTTGTCTAATTTGTGGGGAATCCAAACTCGTGAAAGTACTTTCATATATAGTACTTTCCAGAACGGGTGGTGTGCACTCCCCCAATCATTTGAGTGAAATGTTTGTAGTGTATGTAGTGGTTAAGCCGACCACTGAAATGCTTATCCCAATTACTCTTATTATTCATCTCTGACACCTATATGATTCTCCTATTATTTATGATGCTGGCAAGAAAAATGAAGCGAAGAATGTGGAACATGCATGGTGCTCAACTTATTGATATAAGAAAACAAATAAGGGAACACCAAGTAATGATTGGGGAGTAGCATATAAAATAAATAACCATAGAAAACATTAGTGCCAAACTCACGGAGATGAAAGCTAGATACTAACCTTGTAATGACCAGCAAGTTACGGACTTAGCTAATATTCAAAACCAATCTCAGACAAAAGAAGACAGCAAGTTTCTCACAAAGATAGTTTTAAAGAAGCAAAGATGGAGAATCAATCTTGGCTAACAAAACAAGTTCAATTAATGAAATTTCATGGGTTTCCCCGTGATGGACTGACAAATATGGTGAAAAAATAGATTGATGGAAGAAATGGGCTTAGAAAAAACTTGATAAATTTGACTATAATAGCCATGACTTGTAGGTTTAATTGAATAAAAAAATTGTCTCCTGTCTGATTACCAAATATTGAAGATAGTGCCCAATGTGTGCAACAAAAAGAGAATTCCAATTATTTGAACTAAATATTATTGATGATGCCGAGATTGACGAAGTATGCAAAAGTGTGGATGTCAAGGACAATATAATGTTGGAATTTGGGCTTGTTGAACCTTTTTATAAATATTTTTATTCATTGTATTTGAGTATTGTTGACATAAAAATCGAGCTAACGAAACTATGAAGAGGTGTATAGATGAGAAGCAAGAGCAAAAATGACATACCTCACTTAAGGGCGTAGAAGTGTAAGATGCAATATTTACTTCTTGGTTCTTTTATTTTGAAAGAGTAGAAAAACTACCCACTAAAGGACTTCATTGTGGATCGATGAAAAAGAACGACTACCACTTCAAGTAAAAGTTTAATAGAGTTCAACCTATTTTGATAATTCATACCGTGTTAAATTATATAACCCATGTTATATAAAAATACATTTTGTAAGAGACAATATTTTTATTTATTTAATTGTATTTTAACCAACATGCACACTGGGAGGAACATTATATTATTTATTGTAAGGATAGCTTGTTGAACAATTAAATTTTTCTTATCAAGAAAGTACATTAGCATCTAGGACAAAAGAAACTATTTACATGCTGCCAAGAGCTTGGTCAAAGGAAGTTAAAGATCAAAATTCACAACTTCCACTATAACCTTCAAAAAGCCTTCCCTTTTATTTGGATAAAACATAATAGGATCCAATCAACTATAATTTTTACGATTAAGTGTTAGACCGATCAATCCAAATATACATATATCTATTATTGTACTCTAATTTCAAGATCTATTATATTTTGTTTTGCAGCAAAATCACAAAAAAAGTGGATGATGAGGAAATCATAAATGCAAAGATTTTTGATCTGGTGATGATTGACGTCGACATAGAATGTACAGGTATAGATTATATATAGGAGTTCAAGACTATAGTCATATAATTTTGTCACGATCCAATCATAATTAATACCTGCCGTAACCTATGACGGGAGAATCATACTAGTTTTATCCTTACTCATGTAAGTCAGTGGCGGAGCCACAGCCGACGAAGGGTGGTCAAATGAACACCATTCGTCGGAAATTTTTTTTAAGTATATAGGTTAAATATAGATATTTATGGTTATCTACATGTTGTTGCACACCCTTGACAAGCTAGAGAAGCATAGTCCAGTGGTCAAGAGTATGCATTTCCGCATCAACAACCCGGGTTTGAATCTTGGCAGGTGCAGCAACGCTTTATTATTATTATTTTTTAAATAGTTCTTTGCCCAAAGGAAAATATGAACACCCTTAACCAAAAGTCTGGCTCCGCCACTGACGTAAGTGTAACTCTCACATTCATATTATATAAATCCTTGTGTACTAAATAAGTTCTTAAAATGTTTCATTTAAATAAAAGTTATTGGCAAAATGACATCATCATCCACAAAGCGAATAGAATGCGGAAACCTCTATTTATTACAATTCTCAGGATCTGAAGTCACTGTACAAAAAATTTAAAAACAACTAAGTCTGAAAATAACTAGAATATATTAAAATTATACCAAAAAGGAATTGTCTTAGCCCCGAAACAAGGGACACCAATATCATAAGAAGATCTGAAGATTACTCGGACGTGATGGTCACACGCAAAATTGAGTCTGAACTGCTAACTAGAGCTAAGGTCGCGTGTCAACCGTTGGAAGATGTTCTGCACTCAATAAAAACGAAGAACATAGGTAGCATCGGTATATCAACAAATACTGGTAAGCATCATAGGCCAGCTAACTAAACATTGTAAGGTAAGCAAGCCAGAAAAGTATAAAAACAATCATAACAGAACTCATAACCAATGATATCATTCAACGAAACACATCATGTATCATCATGTACAACTCGAAAATTTACTCACACTTAGTCATTTTTATCAACAACTCATCATCATGTATGATTATCATAAAAACACACAATGTATATGAATAAGTGCAAGTATGCAAAATGTGTGCATTAAATCTTAGTCTTCTCAACCTCATCATCAACATCGTATCGTATCCTATCGTATCGTATCAGCGTGGTATTATCTCAACATATCATACTCGCACCGACATGGTACCCAACCCATCATCTCAACATATCATCATAATGCATGCAGTCATTAAGTCACAAGTCATTCTAGAAGGTAATCATGAATGTCAAGTTCATAAACAAGCACAAATACAAGAAAGTCTAAGTTTTATAACAAAATCATAGCCTACCTCAATTTCTTTGCTTAAAGTCATCTTTAAGCCACACCTTTGCCCTTGCAATCTCATTCTTGATCTATAACAAAAAGAATATATACTCATTTCAATAATTCATCTCTTTTAATTATTGGGGATAAAAAAATATTATTTTTAGCCATAAACTCACCCTGTTTCATCATCTTAGGATTTTCTATCTCTTAAACCTCATGAATTTTACTTGAAATTAGTATAAACAATCATAATTCTAGTTATATTAGTATTTTATAACGCCTTAGGATCATTATATATCAAATTTATATACATTTTTTTCGCTTTTCATCAATTTCCATCAACTGGGACTAAATTCTAATTTTCACCATTAATCTATTTCTAGTGATTTTCTAAGATTAAACAAAGTAAATTCAAGTCTAGAATGTAATTACTTACTTCAAAAGATGAAAAACTTCAAAATTCCTTTAAAAAATATTTTTTCCAGAGCTCTATTGCATTTTTCAAAAAGTGGAGAATGGAAATATTTTCTAATTTTTAAAATTGTAATTTTAATGCATGTTACTGCTGCAGCGGCTAAATTTTCAATGCAACGGTTCACGCTCTTTTTACGAGAGTCGTCGTTGTGGTTCTTGTTACTGCTGCATCAGTGTTGACACCTAATTTTTTTCCTCCACAACTAGGTTTGATTCTAAATTTCTTTTATTTTAAATAAAATCAAAATATTTATTTGGATAAATACCTTCTAAAATATTCACTTGGGTTAATTTTATCATTTAAGTGACGAATTATACATTCTCATATTCATGTATACGAGATTGTGTAATTTTAATATCTTAACAATTATTTTATCAAAAATTAATGTCATCACCTACCAATGTTTATATCTCATGATTTTTGACATAATTTCACCTTAAATTGTAGTGTAAAAGTACAACATTGTATGATTTATATTGGCTATAGGGAAAATTCATCTTTTCTGAAACACCCTGGGTATCTGCCTCTTGGAAAATTTCCTGGATTTCTGATCTCTGGACATGATATGACTAAGAAAAATGACTCATACACTGGGATACGAGTGGTATGGGTTAGTTGTATGTTGACCAGTGTTGGTTGGTAGGTTGAATTTGGTTTCTGGAATGAATACGACTTGGGTGGTACGAGTCGTATCAATGGATATAGGTTGTTTTCTTACTTTACTTAGACATATACTTGGTAAATTAAGTTGGATATGAGTACGAGTGGCCCACCACGAGCCGTAAGATAGAGTACGAGTCATACCATGGACTTGTATGATGGTTAGTGTTCAATCCTCTTGGGATTTTATTCTGCCAGAGGTATGGATCATGGGTACTAGTCGTATACTTGGATACGACAAGTATTGAGGTGAGTCTTACCTTGAACAGTATTGGGTCCAAGGGATATGGCCTTGGATACGAGTGGTGGGTACAATTCGTTTTGGAGGATACAACTGGTATGAATAGTCGTACCCACCTAACGGGATTTCTAGGAGCTTAAGAGAGGGCAATCTGGACATTTTATCACTTAACCTAATAATACCCCATGACTTATATTCCTATTGGGAGGTTATTTGTCCTATCATTCTATTCATTAACACTTAGAAACTTCTCTTAAACACTTTACAATTCTCTCTAAAGCTTTTGGGTAAAAGAAGGCTAGGGTTTCATATTAAGGATTAATTTGGGGCATGTGTTGGTGATTTCTCTCCATCATATTCTTTGTTTAAGGTATGTTCTCTTCCCTCATTGTTAGTTCCAACTAAATACATGGTTTTATACAGTGTTTTCATGGTTTGATTATTGTATGGTTTTGGATTTTTAAATATAATTTGAGGTATTTGGTTATAAATGTTTGGTTATGATTTTCCCACATTTTAATTATGCTTTTATATTCTATAATGGTGGTTTTGGATAATTGGTTTCATGAGAATGGTTATTTGGTAATTGGCTTTGATTTTGGAAATACTATGACTCCAATGTGTTTGATAAAATGTCTATGGGAATGTTTTCACTACATTGTTGGATTTTAATGGAACTATTGCATGATCTAAACTTGGAAATGGAACCCTAAATGGTTAAATGGTTTGTAATGGTTTAAATAGAATGGTTTGGTGGTCATGGTTATGGTTAATTGAACTCCTTGTGCGGTACAATAGAATCTCCCAAGTAAACATGGTAAATCATAACTTACGGGGTACATGAGACTCTCCCAAGTAACTTAATAATGGAACACTTGTGGGGGTACATGTGACTCTCCCAAG
This sequence comes from Capsicum annuum, assembly GCF_002878395.1. NCBI lineage: Eukaryota > Viridiplantae > Streptophyta > Magnoliopsida > Solanales > Solanaceae > Capsicum > Capsicum annuum. The sequence goes on from NC_061122.1 coordinate 32,944,417, forward strand.
TTAAATTGATAAATAGGTACACGGGGAATCTCTTTACCTTAAAGGGTTTGGCTAAGGACAATAATTGCAAGTTATAGTTGGTATGACGATACCACTATGTATAACCTCAGTTAATAACAATGGTTTAGTTGGTTGGAAATTATTTTAATTGGGTAATAATGGCGGGGTGTGATGGATAACTATGAAGGAGGGAGTTCAATGAACGAATACTGGAAACACATATTTGCCAACATGAGGGGTAGGGCATGGTGACTCTTTTATGATACTATGAGGTATGAGGAAATCCTCTAAGTACATTGTACATATGTTCCATGGAGGATGAGGGTACTTGGGAATCTCTTACTCTTATGGTATCTCCAATTCGTGCGGCTACACATATTGGGGCCCTTCAGGGGATTACACTGGACCCATATAGCCCGTGGGTGGTTAAGGATGGTTAATCTTAACATAACCAGGTTAATGGTTCTAAATACATGCTAAACCCGATTCCCTTTCTCGGCATGGTTATATATTTATATATGTATGGTTTGTATACATATGGTTGGTTTACTTGGTTTTGCTGGTTGACATTATTTTATCCTTATCCCATGCTAAACCCGATTCCCTTTCTCGGCATAGTTATATATTTATATATGTATGGTTTGTATACATATGGTTGGTTTACTTGGTTTTGCTGGTTGACATTATTTTATCCTTATCCTGAGTTCATGATAGCATTCACCTGCTAACCCATCTACGGATGGCTGTCTCCCCAAGTGATGTAGGAACCGACCATTCTACTCCTCCTACTTTAGCTACCAGACATTCGGGATCAACTACTGGATTAAAATGGTAAGCTTTTATTTTTCCAAAAGTCTCCATTTCATGGATGTTATTTTATACTTTGGTTCATTTATGGATATTGGTTTTGTCAATGGTTGGGGGCATGTCCCAACTGAATTTTGGTATTCTTTTGGTTAGAGACTTTTGTGGAACTACTATGGGTTCGTATGTACACGATTAGTAAGGGTATTAGCCTTAGTATTGGTATAGGTATTGGGGTTGATACCGGTTGATTGTATTGTTGGTTGTTCTATCCTCTTTTATTTTAGGATTATATATAATTTTTATAGAACTCATATAGTTATGGTTTGATTGGTTTGGCTATTGGTTGGGTTCGGACGGTTGGACTAGGTTGGGTCGATCTCGATAATAGACCTATCCCAGAGTTTGCAAATTGGATAGTTACGCTATCTTGTTATATGATCAAAATTTTTCCAACTTAGGGCAGGATTCTAGAGGTTGGGTTAGGTAAGGAGGGTGGTCTCCTGCCCCGATTGAACTTGGGACGCCTATTACAACGAGGCCCCGGGTTGGGTCGTGTTAAGTTGGTATCAAAGCTTTAGGTTCATGGTCAATTGAGAGTCCACAAAGCCGTGTCTAGTAGAGTCTGTTTTTTTTAGGGGGAAGGGGGTTGTATCATGCCACACTCATAAGAGAGAGGCTACGGGATATTTAGGAATATTTTACTTTCTTGGTATTCTTTTTTCAAGCTTGGAGTCTAAGTCCTGAAATTTTCTCGAATCCTTGTTTGTTCACTTTTCAGATCATGACTTATCGATCTGGAACACAAGAAAATCCTTCTATCCCATATAGGGACGATCTTGATAGAGTATGCCCTACACTTGGAGTTCGCACTCAATCTCAAGATTGTATCCCTAATTTTTCTAAAGTTCCTCTAGTTGGTACTAGTTTTCCTCAAGGTAAGGTGAATAATGCGAAATTTTGTCAGCCGATTCACACTATTGCTCAGTTGGTTACTGCTCTGGCTGAGGGGGATATATCTGGAGTTCTATTTGATGAGGCCATAAGGGTTGGCCAGTTCATTAATATGAATCCTCATACTTTTACTGGCGTGAAGATGAAGTAGGATCCTCAGGATTTTTTGGATGAAATGGAGAAGATATTTAGAGTGATACAGGCCACTAATGTGGAAGGGGTAAATTTTGTAGCTTATCATCTTAAAGATGTTACGTACCAATAGTACGAAGAGTGGGATAGAGATAGAGATGATGTGGAGGAGCTATCTTTGTGGGAGGCCTTTTCTAATGCCTTCTTGGATTGCTTCTTTCCTCAGGAGCTGAGAGAAGAAAAAATTAAGGAGTTAGTGAATCTTAAGCAGGGAAGAATGTCTTTCAAGGAGTATGCCTTGAAATTTTATTAGTTGTCAAGGTATGCTCCATATTTGGTAGCTGATATGAGGGCGAGGATGAGAAATTTCATTTCTGGGCTATCTCGAGATTTAATCCTTGGCAGCAAGACTGCTTTGCTGATTAAGGATATAGATATTTTGAGGTTGGTTATTCACATGCAGTAGGTGGAGAATGAAAATAGGAAACAAATAGAGTTTTGGGAAAGATAGTGTAAGAGGAGCATGTTTTCTAAGCAGGGTAGTGCTCAACATCAGGGTGGTCAGGATGGCGGCAAATGGCTGAAGAAGAAGTAGGGGAGTTTTGGTTCCTTTTCTATTGCTAGCACTCCTTATCTGAAGTAGTCAGGTGATAGGAGTTAGCAAGGTAGTGATAATTTCCAAGCCCAGGGTGCCCAATTACAGACAGTGGGGAATAGTCGGCTTCTTCGTATCCTCCTTGACGATTATGTGGTCGTCTTTATTGGGGCTTTTATGATGAAAGGAGGGACATATGTTTTAAATGTGTCCAGCTAGGCCATATGGTCAGAAACTATCCAATTGGTAAGAGTGCTTCAGGAGCGATCAAAGCTTCGGTTGTTTCATCTTCTGCTCCTACACTGGTACCGACACTGGCCTGAATAGGTCGTATGCTCTTGCATCTCGGCAGGAATTTGAGGCATCACCTAATGTCGTGGATGTGTGTTAAAAGTTTTTATCTTGAGGTTGTTTTGGATCCTTTTTCTGTTTCTACCTGAATAGGTGACTTAGTTATTGCTAAAAGAGTCTATAAGGGGTATGCGGTATCTGTTGGTAGCAAAAAGACCTTGGTAGATCTGTTTGAGATGGGTATAGTGGATTTTGGCATTATTCTAGGGATGGATTGGTTACACTCTTATTACATATTCTTAGATTGTCAGACCCGTAAGGTTGTATTTAGGTTCCCGGTGAACCGGTTATAGATTAGGAATGTGGTTTCCTAGCTCCTAGAGGGAGGTTTATTTCTTATCTTAGGGCTCAAAGATTAATCTATAAAGGGAATTTGTATCACTTGGTCCAGGATAAAGATTCTAACTCGGAGGGTCCTTCTTTTCACTCGATTTTTCGGTGGTAAATGAGTTTCCTGAGTTTTTTTTTCAGAATATCTTCCTGGTGTTCCTCTGGATGGGAAAATCAAGTTTGGTATTGATTTGGTTTCGAACACTCGTCCAATATCTATTCCTCCTTATAGTATAGCTCCGACTGAGTTGAGAGAACTAAAGGAGCAACTTAAGGATTTTCTGGATAAGGGGTTTATTCGTCCTAGTGTATCCCTGTAGGGTGAACTAGTGTTGTTCGTGTGCAACAAGGATGGTTTTCTTTGGATATTCGTTGACTATTGGCAGTTGAATAAGGTAATGGTCAAGAACAAGCATCCTCTTCCAAGGACAGATGACTGTAGACACATAATTTTGTCCCTCAAAAAATTATTTTTATCATTTACTCCATCTTACCATGCACCCCAACCCCCATTCCATAATTTTTCCACAAAATGACAAAATAATAACCAACTAAAAATAAATTTTATCCCTAAATTCCCACATAATCCCAATTTTGAACAAACTAACAACCTCTAACTAATTTTCACACCCTACCCCATATAACCCACACCCTATTTCCCTTTTCTTCTTCTTCATAATCTCACAAACACACATGACTCTCACAAAACAAGGGACACATAATATATACATACACACTAAAGAAAATAGAGAAGAGGGACTTCATTTTTCTTTTCTTCTAGACAACGCACACACACAACACTGGACACCCTCATAATTTTTGCACCCATACAAAAACATACACACAGTATTCATCTCACATAGACAATCATACACACACACAATGAATACATACACACACTGGAACGCACACACGGGGTAAGGAGAAAATAGAGAGTTTGATCGAAAAAAGGAGTGAACGAAATTAGGCAGGCTATTGTGAGTTTTCTAATGGATTCTTGCCGAAATTATCCAATCTTCACCGAATTCCATGATACAGACTCAAAATTGGCTTCACTAGTTGAAAACCAGCAAAACCAGACCAAAATCTATTAGTCGCAACCTCCATTTCAGTTTTTCTGGAAAACTCTCCATCAGAATCAAATTTACCTTATCAGATAGACCCATCACAGTCCCGAAATCCTCCATAACTGACTATTCGAGTTAATTCCAGTGAAGAATTGGTTGGGAATTTGGTTTGGTTGTTGTCTATTCCTGCAATTTCTATTTTAGGTCAGCAAAACTAGTGAAGGATATACCGAAGCTTGGTCAGTTCATGATTGAGATTCGATTCAAGATCTTTGGATGCGGTTTTTGTGTTTTCACTAGATTAATATTTGAGTTCAAAAGCTACAAATCAAGTTCCAATTCTACACTTTCTCTCTTTTATTTCACTATTGATCATATTCGATGCATTGGATTGAATATCTTGTGTTGGTGGATCTTGATTGGTGATTGGATTTCTACTTATTTGATTGGTTGTTTAATTCTTTTGGGTTATGAATTATGTAATGAAATGACATCTCGTTTGAGAATTAAAATCATTGTTAGGGGCGGGAATTGAAAAGGCGATAAGAGGTGAATAGTGGTTATATTGATTCATTGGTAATTATTTAATTTAGAATAAGTATTGACGTTGTTAAATGCAATAGTATCATCATGGGTTGAAATTGATAGGCAAATATAGGTTGGGTAGGCAAAGTTCAGGACTCTTGATTTTGTTGAATGTTTGAAATTTTGTTGAATGGTTTGGTTTTCTCGCACTGAAAAAATGTATTCATTTAGCTGGGGATTGCCCCAAGGATATTTGTATTTATTCACTGGGGAATGCCCCAAAGTATCTTGTATCCGGAGGACATTCGTGATGAAGGCCCGAGGCGTTGGGTAGAGCATAGTCTAGGATTAGCTTAGAATAGGATTTACATTTTTGCATTTTTTTATATTTGGGACTGTATATTTTGGATTGGACACTACTTTTGAATTTGTTTTGTGTTGGTGTGTATGTTTTCTTTTTGTGTATTTTTGTTGGTTTTATACATTCCATAGTGTCTGATTAGTCGATATACTCCATGAAGAGACCATGGTCGAACCACAAGATCGAGGGGTGCCTAACACCTTCCCCTCGGTCAACAGAATTCCTTAATCGAAATCTCTGTTCGTAGATCAATTTTTATAGAGTCAAATCATTTTGAAAAAGAATTTCCAAAGGTGACTTGGCACACTCGATTTATGCCAAGTGGAGACTCTGAGTTAATTGTAAAATGAATCCTTTTCGAAACAACTTTAATTTTGTCACTTGATAATAAAACCCCTTTCCAAACTTAAAATCTCATATCTTTTTGGTAAAAAAAAGGTGTGACAGCTCCGACGACTCTGCTGGAGATTTTTAGAATTCGAGCTTATTTATTCGAGTTGTATTGGCTTAGTTTGACACGATAGGTGTATAGACCATTTGTTTGTATTATTGCTTTATCATTGTTGGATGTGTACGTTCTACGTGTTTACATTTTTTCTCAATGTGTTACTGCTTTATATCTGACATCATATGTATTATCCCGAGTTAATTTTTTTCACAACAAGTCTCGGAGTACACGTTGTGTACAAGAACTTTAGTTGAGTTACCCTTATTTTAGGAGGGGGAGCCATTGGATGTATAGAGTAGGTAGAAAGCAAACATAACCACTATCGACCATATGCGTCCTCGAACAACCTTATTAGTGGACTCCAGCTTAGGTTAGTCTTTAGGTCATGCTTATTAAAATCATATTGAGACCTAGCGGGACCCACTTGGTCCTTTGTAGGAGACTCACTCCTAAAACATCCTTACGTGCTAATTATTTCATCTTTGAGGATAACCGGATCATTTGACAAATTGATTTGGGGAAAACATATGTTAGAATTAAAAGAGTGTGTGTTTAAGCAAGGAAAAAGAAAAGAAAAAATAGAGTTTCATATTTTTTTTTAGGTTCTTTATAAATTTTGTTTTTAAAATTCAAAAATTCATAAGATTTTTTGCTTTTTACACTCATTTACTCAAAAATCATCAAAAGATGTTCCTTTTATTTCCTCTAGCAAGCATCCAGAATTCAAAAATTTCAAGAAGATTTTTTTAAATAGGAGCTTTCTATAAAGAAAATTCAAAAAGATGGTAAAAGTTTTGTACATTTCATACAATGAAAATACCAAAAAGTTTTTTTCTCTCATAGTTGTTGGTGTCATTTTTATGTGTGTCAAATGAAAACCCCCCAAAATATTTTTATTATCGTTGTTCATCCTCTGCTTTGGTCGTGTCTCTCAAGTCGAGGTTTAGTTGGTTATTTAATGTTTGATTGTCCAATCTGGATGAACTACGCATACCTGTTTCTCCTCTCTCTAGAGTGAGATACGTAGGCAGCCCTTCCAGGGTTCGGTGATCTTAAAAAAAAATTCAAAAAGATTTTCTTCACTCTTCATTTAGTGTAGGTATTTCATATACATCTTCAAAAGAAAAATACAAAAATGATTTTCCTTTAATAGGTTCAAGTTTCATTTTCATATGAAATTCAAACTCTAAAACCCAAAAAAGTTTTTTCTTTGGTAATCATAGGTTTAATTTTGTGTAGGGAGTTTAAAACTGAAAAATTCAAAAAAAGATTTTCATCAATTCTTTTGACAATTTGATATTTTCTTTTCATCTCAAAGTTTAAAAAAAAAGCGAGATTGATCGGCCATGTTGTGCCAAAACTTCATGAATTATGTATACCTGATTCTCCTCTCTCGGGAGTGAGATACGTAGGTGCCTTTCTTGAATTTGGTGATCTTTTCCAAAGAAAAGGAAAAAGAAAAAGATTTTGAGAAAGTTTTGAACTCTAACAAGTTTGTTATCTCTCGTTCAGCTAGTTTAAGGTGGTTTGTTTGTGGCATTATGGCATCGTAGATAGTCCTCCACATCATACTAAATCAAAGGAAGGGTTAGTTGTGTCCAACAAGGATATAGAGGGTAACATCATGGATCAAAAAAAGAGTCAGTAAAATGAGAAATTAAAGCAAGAGATTAAGAGACTAAGGCAACAAATAACAGAAATGCACCAAGATTGGGTCAGTGGATTGCCTCCCCCTCCATTTCCCACTATTGATCCTACAAATACCTCGATTTTTCCACCAAAATCACAAATTCAGTTTCCTACTATTGTTGATGCACCACAACATGTCTCAAAATTTATTCCTTAATCGCATCCCAATACTTTCACCAATCTTTCTCTAGCTCCTCAGCATAAGCCTATTACATTCACCCACCATATATCATCTATGACTTTGCTACTCTATCCTCTACTGAGGCTTCCACTTTAGATATCAATCAAACAGTTATGCTACCTTCATTTGCTAGTGGATCCATGTTCAATGCTCTTGATGATCATTGCTATACTCTTGAGCCTACTTTTAAGTTAATTGGACTACCAAAATTTCTTAACAAAAAGTACATCATACCAGACAAGCTAGAGAAATGGTTGGGAAAATTACGAGTCCTGAAAATGCTGTAAAAAATCTCTTGGACTTGTGGGTAAAGAAGATGTTTCATCTAAAGACTGGGGAATGTCTTTAAGTGTTAACCTTCCTCCAAGATTTGAGATATCAAAATTTGAGTAGTAAGATAAACATGAGGAATTCATGAAACATTTGGGATAATATTGTAATCAATTAAGGAAAACTGGAGGGAATAAGAATGTGGAAGATGCAACTGCTATTGTAGTTGGAAAACGTGCACGTCCAAGAAGACCACATCATTGTTATCCTCAATCTCAAGCCCAAATTCATTTCCAAGCTCCATATAATTACTCCCAAAATCCATCATACCCCATCTCTGCACCTATCTAGTATACTGTGCACAATCATATGTTCAACTCTTTTCTTACTCACAATGGTGCGCACCAATGCCTCATTGTCAACTTCCAACTCCACAAACATATCAAAGCCTTTCTAGGCTTGATATTTGATCCAAGTCAAACAATGAGAAGAGGCAAAAGCCTAGGGATAGTTTCACGCCAATTGAAGAATCATATGCTAGTTTGTTTCAGAGATTACTACAATGGGTCATGATCACTTCTCTCCTTGGGTATACTTCTGACCCACATTTAAGAAATTTTGAACCTCATGTATGATGTGCATATCATTCTATGTTCAGGGTCACAGTACTGAAGATTGTCATGCTTTGAAAAGAGAAATAGAAAAGATGATTCAAGATAAATTAATTATGGTACAGAACATTGACAGTGGTGAAAGATATAGTCATGATGATATGCAACTCAGTGGCTAAGATGTCAAACTCAGCAATTGAGAAGCCACTCCTCTCCTTACTAGGAAGAATTGTTGGTAGTTTATTTTGTTTTCCTTTCTGTTTTTGAATTATTTCAGGGTTGTAGTTCAAAATCTATCTTGTTTTGTTTCTCTGTAGTCTTTGTTTAAACCCTTTTATCTTTTCTTTTAATAAAATGTGGTGTCCCTTGCTGTTTTATCTTATTTTAAGTTGTTTGTTTGTTCTCTTTACACAATTCATTTTATGTTGGTTCTAGTGATATGAAACTCTTACAAATTTTCATCCAGATCTTAAAATTTAGTTTAATCATAAAACATTTTATTAGAGGGATAACGTTAGAAAAAAAGAGCATCGGAGAAAATAGATACAGTGTTGAGGCATTTGGTGATCAAGTTGAAGTATTCTTTAAAAATCAAGGCATTTATTTTGAGAATCATAAGAATGACTTGGTCATCAATTTAAAGACATATCTCAATTAGGTCAAATAGTGAATGTGCGATCCTATGTCAAAAGGAACAGAAAGAAAATCAGTTCCACGAAGTCATGAGCCCTTCAACATGAGGTATGTTCAATAGAAGTGGAGTGGTTTCTTGAACAAAGTGCAAGAGTAGTGATGTACAAATTTAGTTAAAGTTTTTGCTATAAAAATGTCACGAATAATCTCCTTCTTTCACTTTTAGATTGCATGATACGTACTTGCATTTTAAAAGATTGATACGACGGAGACATTTTATTATGCTATCCAAACATTGTGTCATCCTTTGTGAACCCCGTTTGATATTTAGTTCTATTTTCTTTCATACCCCTATTTTGGAACCAAGATAAATGTCAGTTACGTTCAATTAAAAAGTGTCGAGAACACAATAGAGTCAGAAAAATATCAAAAAAAAATGAAAAAAGAAAAATATGTCTAAAAAAAGAAAAGAGAAGAGTGTCAAGAAAAATAGAGTTAGAAAAAGTATCAAAGAGAAAAGAGTCTATAAGAGAAAAAAAGTCAGAATCAAGCAAAATAATGAGTTGTTGGAACTGCGTGTGACCTGATTCTCCTCTCTCGGGAGTGAGATATGTAGGCTTCCTTACTCGAGATTCGGTCCAACCAAATAAACAATTTAAAGTGACCCAGCCAAAAGAAACTGGGGCATGAGTTAATCCTCATTGTTTGAGTCGATTCCAAAAGTTGTAAGTCCCACCTCACTTCGAGTGTTGTTTAGGCCTCATGTCATTTTTTTCTAACACTATCCAAAAGTCAAGTTACAACCAAAGAAAGACCTTCAGATCAATCTTTGAGAATGATAACGCTAAGCATGCAATGCATATGATAATGCGATTTGGGAACTACTTGTCTTCCTCAGCATAAGGAATAAGGAGAGAAATAAAAATGAGAGAGTTTTATTGGTGAAAACACGCACGAGCACCATAAAATGATGGTAAGTTGAGAGAGATAAAAATGGGAGAGTCTTATCAGTGAAAACCCTCACGACCACTACAAGATGATGGTGAGCTGAGGGAAATGAAAATAAGATAGTCTTATTGATGAAAACCCTTACGAACATCATAGGGCAATGGTGAGCTAAGAGAAAGAAAATGAGAGGCTTGTTGGCGAAATCCCTTCAAGGCATCACTAGTCGAATGAGGTCTCTAAATATGATTTATCCAAGGAAGAAACTCAATTTTAGGGCCATTAACTCAACAACAATTGATGAAAGATTGGATGGAAAGATCAGAAAACTTAGTCTAAAATACATGTCATAATCATTAGAGTTGACTGTAACTTTTAGGTAAATTTTTCTTTTCTCTATTAAGGACGTTCATTATGTTTTCTTTATTTTATATATTTCTATTTTTCATTTTCTTGAGTCAGTTATTTAAATGGAAAGTCATTTTTCTTGTATCTTTGAGTCAAATAAATGTCAACGCAAGTGAGAAAATATTTCAAAATTGGATACCAACTTCTTCAATTGCACCAAGCAAGACAAAAGGTCTAACACATGAAAGAGACATGATTATGAGCCGAAATAAGGCATGTATAAAGTTTTTTCAATAGAAAAGTCTGGGAATTCAGGAAAATACCAAGATTTAAAGGGGATTATCTGAAAAACATAGCAAAACAGAGATACTGTGTTTGTTTCAGAGTCACTCTTAATGTTCTAAGTTTGGATCAATGCTGTAAAAAGGCAATGACAAATGTTAATGATTGGAAACAAGATTTAAATATGACAAGTGTAAGAGAAATCGTCTTAAAATCCAAAACCGCAAGCCAACCACCCTATTTTAAACCTATAAGTTTCTTTGTATGAAATAGGAATAGTTGCTACCTTCAAATCAAAGGCTTTAAAGAGCAAATATCCAGAGGTGCAGTTACTCATTTTTGCAAATACAAGAGTAGTATTTTTGTACAGGTTTGGTAATCACAATTATGGTAAAACTCATCATCTTGTACCCCTAAGAGACACATTCTCTAATTTGGGTCTTTCATGTCTCATGGCTAGGAGGTGCGCTTCCTAATTTGAGTCGTTAATCCTAAAAGATGCACTTTTATTATGATCTTTCACTTTCACTTTTCAGAGAGGGATTTGTTGGTCTTAGTCATTCAATTTTACCCTCAAAAGGGAGCATTTATTGATCAGAATCATGATTCATCTTTGCATTATGCATTGTTGCAAGTAGTTGTAATTGGTTTGACACCCACAAAAGCTTTTGATGATAAACTGAGGAAAAATGAAAATTTAATTCCTGTTATTAGGAACTTCACTTTAGGGCCCTCTTGGCAAAATGAGACTTTATTTTTCTCAAAAATGAAATCTTTATTTATCATAATCTTTGTATGGGGCAATTTTTGTTTTAGTTTTGCTTTTGATGTCAGGAGTCCGCCTGAAGAAGGGTGATGAAATTAAAAGTTAGGAGCACGCTTGAAGAATAGGGTGATGAAATTAAAAGTCAGGAGCCTGCCTAAAAATAGGGTAATGAAATGGCAAGTTAGGAGCCCACCTGAAAAATAGGGTGATGAAATAGCAAGTCAAGAGTCTGCCTGAAGAATAAGGTGATGAAATAACAAGTCAGGAGCCCACCTGTAGAATATGGTGATGAAATTGTAAGTCAGGAGCCCGCCTGAATAACAGGGTGATGAAATATCAAGTCAAGATCCTGCCTAAAGAACAGGGTGATGAAACAACAAGTTAGGAGCCTGCCTGAAGAATAGGGTGATAAAATTACAAGTCAGGAGCCCACTTGAATGGAGGGTAATGAAATAACAAGTCAGGAGCTCGCCTAAAGAACAGGGTGATAGATTGCAAGTTAGGAGCCCGCCTGAAGAACAGGGTGATGAAATAGCAAGTTAGGTGCCCGCCTGAAGAATAGGGTGATGAAATTGCAAGTCAGGAGCCCGCCTGAAGAACAGGGTGATAAAATTGCAAGTTAGGAGCCTGCCTGAAGAACAGAGTGAAGAAATTAAAAGTCAAGTAACAAGGTTAAGAGATTGAAAGTTAAGCAACAAGGTGAAACAATTGAAAGGCAATAAAGTGAGGAAATTATAAGTCGGGAGACCGCCCAAAGAATAATGCGGTGAAATTAAAAATTAAAAGATTAAAAATAGCAAGTCAGGAGCCCGCCTGGAAAATGGGGTGATGAAATTGAAAGTCAATCAACATGGTGATGATATTATAAGTCGGGAGCCTGCCTAAAGAATAGGGTAAAAAATTTTAAATTCAGGTTCAAGGTTCAAAAGTACCACCAACAGAACATGATCAATTTGTGAGTTCATCTCCAACATCAAATTTTGTATGGAGAAAGAATCTATTCTCAAGTTCAACCCAAAGAAGATCAGGTCTTTTGTCAATGTTGAAAGCATAAAAAACTCAAGTCAAGAGTCTAGAGAAACTGCATAGATAGGACTTTTATAATTTCTGTCATCTTTTAACTTGTAATTTTCATTTTTTTGATGTAATGATAGAGCCGTAAATCAAAACCTTAACGAGACTTCACTCAACTCTCCAACTCGGTATAGCCCCTGTCCGATATACTTCATGAAGTGACCGTAGTCGAACCCTGGGATCGAGGGGTACCTAATACCTTCCCCTTGGTCAACAGAACTCCTTAATCGAAATCTCTATTCGTGGACCAGTTTTTAAAGAGTCAAATTGTTTTTAAAAAGTATTTCTAAAGTTGACTTGGCACACCCGATTTATGCCAAGTGGCGACTCTACTTTTGTCACTTACTAATAAAAACCCATTTCAAACTTAAAATCTCATATCTTTTTGGTAAATAAAGGGGTGTGACAATGACTTGTTTGATTAGTTGCAAGGTGTCAAGTTCTTTTCTAAGATAGACATTCGGTCTGGGTATCATCAGCTAAAGATTAGGGAGGATAATATCCCTAAAATGACTTTTCATACTCGGTATAGGCACTTTGAATTCTTGGTTATGTTATTTGGATTTACTAATGCCCCGACGATATTTATGGATTTGATGAACGGGGTTTTCAGGCAGTTCTTAGATCTTTTTGTCATTATCTTTATTGATGACATCTTGGTGTATTCTAAAAGTGAGGTGGATCATGTCAATCACCTCCGTATGGTGTTACAGACCTTGAAGGAACAATAGTTGTATGCTAAGTTCTCAAATTGTAGGTTTTAGTTGAACGTTGTAAATTTCTTGGGTTATATTATTTCTAGTGAGGGAATCATAGTGGATCATCAAAAAGTGGATATGGTTAAAAGGTGTCCTTGGCCCATGACTGCATCCGACATTCAGAGCTTCTGGGGTTTAGCTGGGTATTATAGGCGGTTTGTGGAAAACTTTTCTTCGATAGCTGCTCCTTTGACTAATTTAACTCAGAAGAAGGTAAAATTTTCTTGGTCAGAAACACGAGAAGGGAGTTTTGAGAAGCTTAAGGATAAGCTAATTTCAACTTCAATTTTGACATTCCTTGAAGGTAATGAGGGGTTTGTTGTTTATTGTGATGCATTTAGGGTGGGACTTGGTTTTATTTTGATGTAGCATGGAAAGGTGTGCCTATGCTTTCAGGCAATTGAAGGTGCATGAGAGTTTATACGAGATGTAAAACATGAAGTTGGAAAAAATACTAAAAAAAGGACAACAAAGGAAAATGAAGCAATAACGTAAATGATAGATAGAATGACATAAGAGAAGGAACACAAGAAAACCATAATATACTAAATTTAGGCCCTCAAAAATAATCCGACTACAACCACCAATTCTCCTACGAAAACCGAGAGGGACGTTGAACCTCAAAACCCACATTTCTAGACAATCCATAAACTCCCAACAAGCTTAACATAAACACTCGTAAGTGTATTTCAAAACACATCCAATGGGCTATTTATTACACAATGGGCCCAAAAGTGACCCTAAAAGCTATTGGGACCAAAAGTGACTCAAATCCCAAAACAAAACAAAGTAGTCTTCATTCTTCCAATCTCCTCACGGGGGATCGCAATATTCCTCTTCATTCCTAAACTGTGGCCATGATGCACTTTTATTTGTATCATCCTCTCCTCCTTGAAGAGAATTTGTCCTCAAATTCAAGAGTTCATCATGTTTAATATAAAGGAATTTCGGGGAGTTATTTGAAGTGGTAGGGAGAATAACATGTGTAGCCAAGTAAAATTGAATCTAAGATCACCTTCTTGAGGCCAAACATCCTCCATTGGCACTTTTTTTGGCTAGCAAATTTGGAACGGTAAGATCCCCATCACATGGATTCACACCAATCTCCATATTTTTATCAAGATCTCCAACTTCTTCCTCATGTTCCACTTCATCTTTATAGTATGGATCACCTTCTTAAAGTATGATGGCTCATATTTTTGGACACTCACTCATTCGGTGACCCCATTTTTGATATTTAAAGCATTGAGTACCTTTAAGATTAGGATTACCTTCTTCTCTAGGTAGATACTTTGGAGCACTCTTCTCAATGTTCTTCTGCTCAAAAGTCTTCTTAAAGTCGGAGCCTTGACTCCAATGGGTTGACAATTGATTCCCCACCTTAGGCTTAGTTGCCTCCTTCTCCAACTTGATATCTCTCTTGATAGCAATAACCACTTTTAAAAATCATCCATCCAGGCAAACTTGTGTATTGACATTTGAGAGGCAATCTCTTGATTCAATCCTACCTCAAACCGGATCTTCGTATGCTCTTCATCGTCATTATAATCAAGCTTCAAGAGTAGATTTTGAAATTCATCATAGTATGCTTCAATACTCTTGTCTTTTTGTCTCAAATTGTACAACTTGGAAAGCAACCCTTGTATATATCTCTTCAATACATACTTGGCTCTCATAAAGGGCCTTCATAACATCCCATGGTGGAGATTGACCTCCATGAAGGATCCCTTGTGTTTTCTTAGCCTATTCCCACCAATTCAAATCATATTCTTCAAATTGAGAAATGACATAGGTCGTCTTCTTAACATCAGGCAAATCATTAGCTTGAAAGATCCTATCACATTGCGACTTTTATTTAAGGTACCCTTCGGGATCACTACCTCCATGAAATCTAGGAAGAGTAACTTTGATAGAATTGAGACCCATGTGACGACCTCCATAGACACCTTGGTCTCTTGGGACATGCCCTTGTGCACCATATCCATAACCTCTTTCAACATATCCTGCAAACTCTCCTTGAATCCAATGCCTTGTTTGGTATGGTAGAATTTGGTTAAGTGGATCATGGTAGGGTGGATTCAAATTTTATGGCCTTTAGTAATGTGGTATTTGGATTTAGGGTACTTGATAGGGTGGGTAGTATGGTGGATTAATGCTTAGTGGGTTCAATCCTTGGGGAATTTGGTAGTTTGGAACTTGAATTGGGGGTGTTTGATTGGGTAGAGTGAGAATTTGGAGAGCTTGGGTGGTGTTTTGGGGCGTTTGTTGGTTGAATTGTAGTAGTCGAGCTACATGTCATGGATTTTGGTCGGTAGTGGTAGTGGTAGGCAGGAGAGCACTTAATTGTGGGGGAGGGTAGAACATATGGTGGAGAGTTCTAGGAGAGATGGTAGCTGAAGTCTGTTGAACTTGCACACTTGAGGATTCCTGGAGGTGGAGTTGAGGTGTAGCATTGGAAGAATTGTGGTTTCCTTCCACACTCACCATCCTTCCATCTAAATTCATCACTCTCTCCTCCAAAAAGGATAACTTCTCATTCATATCTTGCCGCATTCCCATTATAGCTTCCATTATTGTCTCATTTTAGATAGGTTGAATCTCATCTCCCGAAGCCATATACCGATCAATGAGACACTGAACATAAATAACAAACAAGGTTAATGTTAGTAAAATCAATCCTCTCAATCCAAGTGTTTGGATTGGCTCACGCTTTAGTTCAACTTGTTGATATTGGACACTTGTAGTTGGTATTGGACTCTATTAGGAAGTGAAGGACTTTGAAGAATTTGAATTCAAGTGTTAACTAAGAAAAAAAAAGATAAAAGAAGGAAAAAATACAAGAAACCAAGAAACAAAATAAGAGCAAACAAGAACTAATTGAACAACTAAGTAGATTACGGTTTAGTTGTTAATTAGTTTCAAGAATCAAAGAAACGAAAGGAGGAATTAAGAGATGAAATTAATGTGTTTGAACTTGATTTAATTGAGTTTTGAAATTGATAATATGTTCAAAAGAGGTGGAGGTGCGTTGGAAGTGTTCCAAGGAAGCCTAGGTGCATGTCAAGAGAACATGTGGCTTCCTTGAGATGTGGCCATACCTTAAGAGCATTTGGAACGCAGGCTGGGCGCAGGTGAGTGTTTTCTCACTGTTTTGACTTATGGATGGCCTGCTAGAGCAGCCTACATGCACATCAGGTGCAGGTTGGATGCATGAGGAGGATCGAATAATGGATTGGTATGCGATTGATCTTCTAGAGCGCTTCACACGCACCTCAGGTGCATCTCCAATGCATGTCACCCGTCCCAAACAGCTTACATTTGTACTATGAACCTCAAATAGTCTACCTTTTTGTCCTCACTTGGGAATATTCTTTAGGACCTTCAAAAGCTACTTGTACAAACACCTTTGCACACCTTTTTCTTCACTTTTGAGGATCAAATAACACCTTTTGGTATGAATTCAAGATGAAGATTTGAATCTTCCTCAAGAACACTCAAGAACACCAAAACTTCAAATTCTCTATCTCTTAAACTGTTGATCGGAATGTGATGAAATTTTGAACCAAGGATAATTTAAACCTTCTAAAAACATTCCAAGCATCAATTTCCTCAGATTCTCAACCAAAAATTTCAGATTTTAACTCTCACCTTCAACCTTCAAACTTGAGCTTCTCAATAATGGTAGACCCTCCGATTCACCTCCGATTGAGCTCAAATTCAAGGTTTAGACTCTAATGGTGTTAGGGAACAAGAATCTAACGCCTAAAAACAAGAAAAACAATAAATTTAAAGAATCAAAATTTGACCTAAAGGCAAAAACGAGAATAGTATTTTTTTTTGGATTTTCTATTTTTGACTCTCTTTTTTGTTGATTTTTGAGATAGCAAAACCCAAGACTAGAATCGTGGGAACAATTCTAAGCTCGGATATGATACCAAATGATACGAGACGTAAAACATAAAATTGGAAAAAATACAAAAATAAGGACAACAAAGGAAAAAGAAGCAATAACATAAAGGATAGATAGAATGACACAAGAGAAGGAACGCAAGCAAACCACAATATACTAAATTGAGGCCCTCAAACGTAATACTACTTCAAGCACCAATTCTCGTACGAAGATCTAGAGGGACGTTGAACCCTCAGAACCCACGTTTCTAGACAATCTGTAAGATCCCAACAAGCATAACATAAACACTCGCGAGTGTATTTCAAAACATATCCAAAATCATCTACCTAAAAATGAAAAAAAACTAGTTATTTATAGCCATGAGCTATTTATTACACAATGGGCCCAAAAGTGACCCTAAAAGCTATTGGGACCAAAAGTGACTCAAATCCCAAAACAAAACAAAGTAGTCTTCATTCTTCCAATCTCCTCACGGGGGATCGCAATATTCCTCTTCATTCCTAAACTGTGGCCATGATGCACTTTTATTTGTATCATCCTCTCCTCCTTGAAGAGAATTTGTCCTCAAATTCAAGAGTTCATCATGTTTAAGATAAAGGAATTCCTGGGAGTTATTTGAAGTGGTAGGGAGAATAACATGTGTAGCCAAGTAAAATTGAATCTAAGATCACCTTCTTGAGGCCAAACATCCTCCATTGGCACTTTTTTGGCTAGTAAATTTAGAACGGTAAGATCCCCATCACATGGATTCACACCAATCTCCATATTTTTATCAAGATCTCCAACTTCTTCCTCATGTTCCACTTCATCTTTATAGTATGGATCACCTTCTTAAAGTATGATGGCTCATCTTGTTGGACACTCACTCATTCGGTGACCCCATTTTTGATATTTAAAGCATTGAGTACCCTTAAGATTAGGATTACCTTCTTCTATAGGTAGATACTTTGGAGCACTCTTCTCAATGTTCTTCTGCTCAAAAGTCTTCTTAAAGTCGGAGCCTTGACTCCAATGGGTGGACAATTGATTCCACACCTTAGGCTTAGTTGCCTCCTTCTCCAACTTGATATCTCTCTTGATAGCAATAACCACTTTTAAAAATCATCCATCCAGGCAAACTTGTGTATTGACATTTGAGAGGCAATCTCTTGATTCAATCCTACCTCAAACCGGATCTTCGTATGCTCTTCATCCTCGTTGTAATCAAGCTTCAAGAGTAGATTTTTAAATTCATCATAGTATGCTTCAACACTCTTGTCTTTTTGTCTCAAATTGTACAACTTGGAAAGCAACCCTTGTATATATCTCTTCAATACATACTTGGCTCTCATAAGGGCCTTTATAACATCCCATGGTGGAGATTGACCTTCATGAAGGATCCCTTGTGTTTTCTTAGCCTATTCCCACCAATTCAAATCATATCCTTCAAATTGAGAAATGACATAGGTCATCTTCTTAACATCAGGCAAATCATTAGCTTGAAAGATCCTATCACATTGCGACTTTTATTTAAGGTACCCTTCGGGATCACTACCTCCATGAAATCTAGGAAGAGTGACTTTGATAGAATTGAGACCCATGTGACGACCTCCATAGATACCTTGGTCTCTTTGGACATGCCCTTGTGCACCATATCCATAACCTCTTTCAACATATCCTACAAACTCTCCTTGAATCCAATGCCTTGTTTGGTATGGTAGAATTTGGTTAAGTGGATCTTGGTAGGGTGGATTCAAATTTTGTGGCCTTTAGTAATGTGGTATTTGGATTTAGGGTACTTGATAGGGTGGGTAGTATGGTGGATTAATGCTTAGTGGGTTAAATCCTTGGGGAATTTGGTAGTTTGGAACTTGAATTGGGGGTGTTTGATTGGGTAGAGTGAGAATTTGGAGAGCTTGGGTGGTGTTTTGGGGAGTTTGTTGGTTGAATTGTAGTAGTCGAGCTACATGTCGTGGATTTTGGTCGGTAGTGGTAGTGGTAAGCAAGAGAGCACTTACTTGTGGGGGAAGGTAGAACATATGGTGGAGAGTTCTAGGAGAGATGGTAGCCAAAGTCTCTTGAACTTGCACACTTGAGGATTCCTGGAGGTGGAGTTGAGGAGTAGCATTGAAAGAATTGTGGTTTCCTTCCACACTCACCAATTCTCCTTTGAAGATCGAGAGGGACGTTGAACCCTCAGAACCCGCGTTTCTAGACAATCTGTAAGATCCCAACAAGCATAACATAAACCCTCACGAGTGTATTTCAAAACATATCCAAAATCATCTACCTAAAAATGAAAGAAAACTAGTTATTTATAGACATGAGCTATTTATTACACAATGGGTCCAAAAGTGACCCTAAAAGCTATTGGGTCCGAAAGTGACCCAAAGACCAAAACATAACAAAGTAGTCTTCATTCTTCCGATCTCCTCACGGGGGATAACAATATTCCTTTTCATCCCTAAACAATAGGCACAATGCACTTTCACTTGTATCATAAACCGAACCATTACCCAATCACTTAGTCAATATTAAAATGATATTATCATAAGACCACCTTAATAACAATAATCCTGAGCTAATTATTATTAATGCAAAAATCAAACAAGCTACTTTTTAACACCCTGATTTTTCTGAATTAGATTGCTAAATGGTGCTCATATCCCCGAAGGACCACAAGCTAACCCATGACTGATATCTGTAATTGTACACTATATAATATATTGAATAAATGCAGAAATAAAGGCTGAAAGGCCATAAGGTTCAAATCTAATAAAAACATAACATCTAAGTGGGGTATAAAATACCCAAAACAACTGAAATAAACTGTCTGTACATGATAGTCTGGAAAGCCTCTAAACTATCTGAATAAGGAGTTGATGGGACATGTCCCCAACTAACTCCATCTAGCAACTAAACTAAATAGTAAATAAAGCAATAATCATATCATCCTCGAATGAGAAGGACTCATTACAAACTCTGAACACTGGAATGCTACTGCTAATCTGGAGCTTGTGCCTCCGAACCTATGGTGTAACATAAGAGAAAGCACCATAGCGCAAATGCGTCAGTACGTTTGAGTGTACTGAGTATATGAGTGAGGTAGGCTAAATATAAAGAGATATATGCATGAACAATACTGACTGATATGAACGTGAGAATACATACATACATACGTAATTGCAACTGAACTCGTGGAGATACTGACTACTGAGTTTGAATACTGATAACATGAGTGTACTGATACTGAGATACTGGATGAATGAGTTTACTGATATTGATATGTAAATCACTAATAAGTGATGGATTTGATACTGTATTACTGGATACTAAGAGACTGATATTGCATTACTAATAAATGAATGATTATTTTTTATAGTTCAGATTATGAAAACCTGGTCTGATTGACTGTATCTGATAGTCCTGAAACTGAGTACTGATAGCATGAGTTTACTGATATCTAATATGACTAACAGATAAGTTCTGATATCTTATATAGTTGATAAAAATGATTTCTAATAACTAATATATCTGATAACATGAATGACTATATCTGATAGCCCTGCTATAGATTACTGATAACATGAGTGACTATATCGGACAATCCTGAATCTGATGGAACTATTTGAGTCTCGTACTATATCTGAGTTGACCGTATCTGATAGTTCTGAAATCTGAAGAACTATTTGAGTTCTTTTACTAAGATTGGGTGACTGTAGCTAACAGTCCTGAAATTTGTAACTGAAACTATAGAAATTAGTTGTTTAACTGACATGCCCCATATGTGCCATTATGGCTAAGCTGGAGTCTAATCTCTGCCCTAACTAAAAGGGTGTCAATACCGCACCATTGGTAAGGACAACGTGTGAGCAACCCTCATATAACAGGTAACTCTAGTGAGAATGGTGGGAACCCTCATATAACAGGTTAAGCCACCTCATCTACCCTCAAATAACAGGCTATGATGTCTCAACCTATGCTGGCTACATAGTTCTGGAACGCAAGGATGACTATTAAGAATCACACCCTCATATAACAGGTGAGTTCCTATCCTTGGGTTCACTCGGTGCTAACTCTTACTCCCATCTGAAGAGACTGAACATGATTTAACCGACTGGGCTGATTGACTAAATTGAATTAATTTATTGAACTGAACTGATTAGCTGAACTGATACTGATTAACTGAACTTATACTAGTGGTATTGTTTAGCGGAGCTAAACTAAGTTGACTGAGTTCCCTTGACTGAAGGAACGTTCTGAGTTTTGAGGACTGACTGAGAGTGCTGAAATTACTGAGATTACTAGGAATACTGCTATTATTGAGATTTCTGAGATTACTGAGTACTAAGATTTCTAAACTACTGAGTCTGCTGAGGTTTCTAAGTTTTCCTGAGTCACATGACTGACTGAATTCTATAGATCATGGCTTGACTGAGAGTATCATGATAACATGACATGGATCTAGGCACACAACTATATTTTTTGAGTACAAGTACCCCCAGGACTCGATGGAAGGAAACTAACACAACATGACTGACTTGATCATAAGATTTGAGTCGACAATTCACATTGTCATAAGTAGGGGATATTATACTTCATGTAGTTCTTCAACATCTTAAGCATGGTCGAGAGTGCATGGATATATTTCATGTACATATTGTATATCTCCATTATCATACATGTTTCGTACCACAACAATAGCAACACATTAATAACATGGAATTCATATTAAAGTATATATATTTAACATGGACTTGTCATTTAGATATCATGGAACCATATAAACATGAATTTCTAGCATCCTAAGCATTTTATCAAACACCTTGCATGCACTCTTTAAGGCATAGGTGTGCTCATCAATTTGATAATCTTAATCCATAAAAAATTCATGGGTTTCAACTAACCTATTCACATGCTTCATGAAAACACATCAAGATACAAACTTTAATCCAAAAAACAATCATTAACATGAATATAGTCATAACACAACAAGAAAACCACACTTTGTAATTTAAAGCATAATTCTTGAGCTCCATGAATGAAAGGGACCCATGGATGAACACTACGCATACCTTAAAGCTTGATCTTGAAAGAGATCTAATGTTTCTTGAAGGTTCTTGAAGAAATTCTTAGCCTTGCTCTTGATTTTTCTTGACTAGGGTTTAACCTCCTTGGGAGAGAATGTTCTTGTTCTTGAGGAGATAATCTTGAGAGAAAACCCTAATCTTGTGGTTGCGTATAAGAGGAATTTTTGAGATGTTCAACTAAAGAGAATGAAAGATAATACTCTCCTTGAGGATTATAAGTCATGGAAAGTGAAGGGAAAAACCAAAATACCCTTACTAAAACGTCCCTCAAGTTCTGGAAAGAAAAGCTGACGACATTCGTGACAAGGCGTCAAAAATGTGACAGGCCATCAAAAATGTCGTCACACAGAAGTTGGTTTCTGCCTAAGGCTGACGACCATTTTGACAAGGCATCATAAATGTGACAGGCCATCAAAATTGTCGTCACACAGTTGCCAGTCCGACATGCTAGAGTAAAATGGGGATAACTCTTTGCTCCGATATCGGATTTAGGAAAAATTGGTATCGTTGGAAATCTAATTCAATTATATATATGTTGGTATGTCATGAGATTAATAATTAGTAGTATAATGAGATATATTCTCATTTAAAGTTGACTATGGCAATGTTCTTCTCAAGAATTCAATCGGTAAGGAATATTTTGATTTATCTGATAGCTGGGAGTTATTTGAAGACTCAATATGCATCTAAATTGCTCATAAATATATAAAATAACCATAATGTACTATTCATGAGCTTGAAACATGGTTCTAATATTGGTTTGGATTTTTCAGGGTATTACAATATCTCCCTCTTGGGGACATTTGTCCTCGAATGAGACTGATTGATAGGGGAGAAAGACAACAGACGTGAGTACTAACCAGAAGTGACTGAACATGATTTCATGGCTAACATGACTGATAAGCTGAACATATCATATGAACATGCATATCTGATGCATGGGTAGCCGATTTATGAATGTAGGACTGAGTATTCCGATAAACTGAGTTTCTCAAACCGAGAATACATATCTGATGCATAACTAATAAGCTGAATCCTTGCATATCTGATGCATAATTATATGACTGACATGATATGTGAATGCATGACTGAAAGTAATGGTAAGCTGATTACGTATATCTGATGCGGGAATACATAACTGAACTGACTCATGAACATGTAATGTGAAAGATACCAAGTTTGAATTGAAAACTGAGCATGGAACTAAATACCAAGTTTGGTACGAAATCTAAACATGAGAATGAGTAAGATCAAAGAAGACTACTACCATGAACTGAAAATACTAATGAGTCTGAGATTGATTACTCAATATGCATGAGCGGAAACATAAGAACATAACTGAGTTTGGAACATGATACATGAACTGAACTGAGTTTGTAATGCGTGACATGGACAGAGTATCGTATCATGGCTACACTGAGCCATGAATTACATAGCCTACTGCTGATTTTGAAGCTAGAGGGTTGGCTCATAAGTAACACCTCCTCCAAGATAGATTCATCAAGAAAATGACATGTTTAAACATAGAAGTTTAAGGGCTATAGTGTATCTCCCCCTTGGGACACTATGTCCCTTGGAGGATGCTGGACTGACCTTGCTGAGATATTGAGAAAGTTGAGGTGATGCACAAGGTACCTAGGTATGAAATCAGGACTGATTATCTGAGATCTAAGACTGAAGCGTGATGCACGAATACATAGACATACTAACTTATCTGATTAACTGAGTAACTGGTAACTGAATGCTGGGTATGTAAGACTGAATTGTACTTAATCTAAGTAGCTGGGCTGAAGCTATAAAGTATTATGCATATGATAAGGGACTGACTGAGTAACATGAGGTAACTAATCATGGATTTCCATGAAAGCTATATTGTCTGAAAATGCAGGACCAAGCGTATTACATGATTTGGAAAACATTCCATAGACTGCATTATTGGAATACCTATAACTGAGTAGCTGATAACTGTATGTTATGGTCAAGCAAGTCTAAAACTGAACTGAATATAGATCTGAAGATGACACTAAAACTTAAGACTGTAACTGGGATCCATACTGAAACTAAATGTTGGGTCCTGATAACTAAATACTAAAACTGAGGGTTTGACTGATACTAAAGTGCTTAATT
Organism: Capsicum annuum; assembly: GCF_002878395.1. Lineage (NCBI taxonomy): Eukaryota > Viridiplantae > Streptophyta > Magnoliopsida > Solanales > Solanaceae > Capsicum > Capsicum annuum. Next base: position 32,968,647 of record NC_061122.1, read on the forward strand.
CTGAGACTAAGCACTAATTACTGAGTGTTGAGTACTAAAACTGTAACTGAAATGGCAACTGAGTTATGAAAGTCGCATAATAAAGGTTGACATAAGTCAAGGATCTGAATATACATTCACTCTCTGAATTTTCCCAATTTCCAAATATTACCTCTTGCTAGCCCTTTACTTGTATACTAACAGAATATTCAAGCCTATCTTCGTATCTACACCCTCGTATAAAACATGCATGCAACAGTCTGCCCTTAACATAAAACATTAACTCTCTCCCATCTAAGTGACTACTCACCACTACATTATTCCACAAGGAGAGCTTATTGAAGGATTAAATCAGGAGGACCTGAAGCATGAATGGACACTGATTGAATTTTGACACATGACTGAAACTTGAGGAATGGAATGTTTATGGCATAAATTTACCCACAAGGTCTGGACTGAGGATATACGTAATATGGTATGAATTCATCTGATAAGTAGGGGCATAGCATGGAAACTGAGTATACTAGGGAACATGATACATGTACATGAGTCATGAACTACATGACCTGAGTCTGCAATTTCTGAGTTCATGGAACATGATTCGTAAGGAAGCGGTTTATTCTTCTTCTTGCTCTCTCTTCCTAACAGCTCTCTCTTTTCTCTCTCTTCCTCCCTACCCTCTCTCTCGATCGCACCGGTCACCGGCCCCTATCGCTGTCGTCGACCGTCGGTGCCGACCTGGCCCGATCTCCGGGCCCGAACTTCGGCCCCCGGCGTCGACCTTCGGCGCCGCCCAAATGGCTCTTTCTCTCTCTCTCTCTCTCCCTACCCTCTCTCCCTCCCTCTCACGCCGGTCCCCGGTCCCCGGCGCCGTTGCTGACCTTCGGTGCCGACCCGACCCAACCGTCGACCCCGACCTCCGGTCCCCGGTGCCGACCCGATCGCCGGCCCCGACCGCCGGCCCCGACCGCCGACCCGACCGCCGGCCCCTCACCCCCCACCCTTACCTATCCTGTCCGTACCCCTCCCTCCCCAGCGGGGTACACCAGCCCTCCCCTCCACCTCGGCCTTTAGCCAGCCAGCTACCGCTCGATCTCCAGCCGCCACCCGCCGCTCTGTCTCCAGTAGCCGCAGCTCCAAGTGTAATCCGGTGACTTCTAACCTTTGTTATTTTCATTATTTCATATTCCATTTTATTTCATTATTTCATATTCCATTCTTAGTATTATGCTACTAGTAGCCCCTATACCTTGACTTGCGTGGAATTTGTGGACATTGTCTGTTGTCTATTGTTGCTGTTGCTGTTGCTGTGGTCGTTTCTTCCACTGCTTTGGATTGGGTTATTGGCTGGGAACCTGTATTTGGGGCGGTGGGTGTTGAGTCCGGTGGTGTTTGCCCCCTAATTGAGTATAGTTTTGTTTCGGGAGTATTCCTTTGAATTTGTGTGAGCCTTGTATTTCCTTGCTGCTGATTTAATACTACCACCGTGTATATATGTATATTTTCCTATACTTTCGTGTAGTTGTGGCTGTGGACGGTAATAGGTGGATAGGGTCATGTCCGAGGGGGTTGGGGAGTGGGGCCGTGGTAGGGGCGGGGGATGAGGAGAGGGCGGGAGTGGGAGGGGGGCCAAGGTTTGGCCGCGGGGGGGGGGGGGGGGAGTGGAGGGCGGGATGGTAGGCTGAGGGTTGGGTCTTGGAATATAGGGACCCTTTAGGGTAAGTCCATAGAGCTTGTGAAGATTCTTAGAAAGAGTAGGATCAACATTGCGTGTGTCCAAGAGACCAAGTGGGTAGGGTCTAAGGCTAGGGATGTGGACAAGCTGTGGTACTCGGGAGCGACAGGCGTAGGAATGGAGTTGGCATCTTAGTAGATGAAGAGCTTAGAGGTCAGGTAGTGGAGGTGAAGAGGATCAACGATCGGTTGATGACTATTAAGTTGGTCGTTCGGGGGTTTACCCTGAATGTGTGTAGTGCTTATGCGCCACAAGTGGGATCAGAGGGGGAGGAAAAGATGCGGTTTTGGGAGGCTTTGGAGGAGGTGGTGAGAGGCGTGCCTAGTTCGGAGAAGATTGTTGTAGCAGGGAATTTCAACGGGCACATCGGGGCGCTACCGGGATGCTTTGGTGACATGCATGGTGGTTTTGGTTTTGGGGAGAGAAATGACGAGGGGGCGACCCTACTGGAGTTTGCGAGGGCCTTTGGGCTGGTGGTGGTGAACTCGGGCTTCCCGAAGAAGGACGAGCACCTGATCACCTTTCGAAGCACGGTAGCCAGGACTCAGATTGACTTTTTGTTGCTTAGGAAAGGGGATAGGGCGTTGTGTAAGGACTGTAAAGTCATCCCGAGTGAGAATCTTTCGACCCAGCATAGGCTCTTGGTTATGGATTTGGGTATAAAGAAGAATAGAAAGAAGAGGACTAAGGAGTATAGACCGAGAATTAAGTGGGGCAGCCTGACGCCAGTGAATGCGTGGGAGATAGGGGAGAGGTTGGCGGGAATGGGAGTGTGGGAGTGTAGGGGGGACGTGGATAGTATGTGGGACAGGGCGGCAAGGTGCATCAGGGAGAATGCAAGTGAGGTGTTGGGTGTTTTTAGGGGCCGGGTCGGGCACCGTCGGGGGGATTGGTGGTGGAATGAAGAGGTGAAGAAGAAAGTGGGGACCAAGAAAGGGGCGTATGCTAAGTTGGTGGAAAGTAAGGACGAAGAGGAGAAGCGGGTAAATAGGAAAGAGTACAAGCTAGCGAGGAAGGAGGCGAAGTCAGCAGTCACGGTAGCTAAGATGGCCGCTTTTGAGAGCTTGTATGCAGGGTTATAGGAGAAAGAAGGGGAGAAAAAGTTGTTTAGACTCGCTAAGGCTAGGGAGAGGAAGGGTCGTGACCTCGATCAGGTGAGGTGCATTAAGGGAGAGGACGGTAGAGTGTTGGTGGAGGACGGCCATATTAAGAAGAGATGGCAGTCGTATTTTCATAGGCTCTTGAATGAAGAAGGGGATAGAGCTATTGTGTTAGGGGAACTAGAGCACTCAGAGGAGTGTCGGGATTTTAGCTATTGTAGACGTTTTAAGGTAGAAGAGGTTAGACAGGCTGTCCGCAGGATGCGAAGGGGTAGGGCGACGGGGCCGGATGAGATACCGGTGGAGTTTTGGAAGTTTGTTGGAGAGGCTGGTGTAAGGTGGTTGACTGGATTGTTTAATGAAATCTTCAGGACGGAAAAGATGCCCGAGGCGTGGAGGTGGAGTACCATGGTCCCTCTCTATAAGAATAAGGGGGACATTCAGAGTTGTAATAACTATAGGGGGATTAAGTTATTGAGTTACTCTATGAAGATCTGGGAGAGAGTGGTCGAGGTGAGGCTGAGATGGATAGTGTCTATTTCGGACAACCAGTTCGGATTTATGCCCGTCCGCTCGACGACGGAGGCAATCCACCTGGTGCGGAGGTTGGTGGAGCAGTATAGGGAGCGGAAGAAGGATCTGCACATGGTGTTTATCGATCTGGAGAAGGCATACGACAAAGTCCCCAGGGAGGTGCTTTGGAGATACTTGGAGGTGAGTGGAGTACCGCTGGCATATACCAGAGTAATTAAGGATATGTATGATGGAGCGAAAACCCAGGTGAGGACGACGGGAGGAGATTCAGAGCATTTCACTGTCCTGAAAGGATTGCATCAGGGATCTACTCTTAGTCCCTTTTTGTTTGTGTTGGTGATGGATATGTTGACGCGGCGTATTCAAGGGGGGTGCCGTGGTGTATGCTTTTTGCAGACGATGTAGTTCTGATAGATGAGACTCGAGGGGGTGTGAATGACAAATTAGAGGTGTGGAGGTAAACTCTTGAGTCTAAAGGGTTCAAGGTGAGCAGAAGCAAGACAGAGTATGTGTAATGCAAATTTAACGACGTGAGGCGGGAGAATGAGGTAGTAGTGAAGCTGGAAGCACAGGAGGTATGTAAGAGGGATAAGTTCAAGTATCTTGGGTCCGTGATCCAGAGTAACGGTGAGATTGATGAGGATGTCTCGCACCATATTGGGGCGGGATGGATGAAGTGGAAACTTGCGTCGGGGGTGCTGTGTGATAAGAAGGTGCCGCCCAAGCTTAAAGGCAAATTCTACAGGGTGGTAGTCCGTCCGGCCTTGTTGTATGGAGAGGAGTGTTGGCCAGTTAAGAACTCCCACATCCAAAAAATGAAGGTGGCAAAAATGCGGATGTTGCACTGGATGTGTGGACTGACTAGAGGGGATAGAGTTCGGAATGAGACTATTCGGGAGAAGGTTGGTGTGACTTCAGTGGAGTGCAAGATGCGGGAAACACAATTGAGATGGTTCGGACACGTGAAGAGGAGGGGCATGGATACCCCGGTCTGTAGGTGTGAGAGGCTAGCGTTGGATGGTTTTAGGCGGGGTAGGGGTAGGCCGAAGAAGTATTGGGGCGAGCTGATTAGGTGGGACATGGAACAGTTACAACTCACCGAGGACATGACCCTAGATAGGAAGGTCTGGAGGGCGCGAATTTTGGCAGAGGATTAGGGCCAGTTTGGGTCGCTAGTGTAGGGAATTACTTGGTGGGGGTTTTATTCCTGTTATGATTCCATCTTCCGTGTTCCATGTTTTATTACGAATCTGTGTGCTTTCCTCTGCTTTTCTCTGTTTTATATTACTTATGGGTGCCGTATTTATGTTATGTAATCTGCTTCTGTGCTTTACTATGTATTTGTGTGGTATCTCGTGTCTTGAGCTGGAGGTCTATCGGAAACAGCCTTTCTAATTCATCAGAGGTAGAGGTATTGACTGCGTACATCTTACTCCCCCCAGACCCCACTAGGTGGGAATACACTGGGTTTGTTGTTGTTGTTGTTGATGGAACATGATTCGTAACATTGAGTGGGCTAAAACTGAACTCCCTATACTGGGAACTAAAAGCGTACATGATTCTATGGAATGCGTGTGAACATAAGTTGTATTTATGGAACTGATTCATGGGTCAGGAATCATCTTCCCTAACTGCTTTTCTGTACATACTGGCGCTACTACTGGAATCTGAGAGCCTGACTGGGTTACTTGATCTATCATATTGCCCTTAGCTTGAAGCCATCATCATAAGCCTGTGAACACTAAACTAATCTCTGAACTAAATAGTAATCTTAATCACATACTTACACACTGTCAAACATATGCTTGCCTTACTAACATTTGAGTGGGGTATGAAATACCCAAAATAACTGAAATAAACTGTCTATACATGATAGTCTGGAAAGCCTCTAAACTATTTGAATAAGGAGTTGATGGGACATGTCCCCAACTAACTCCATCTAGCAACTGAACAAAAATAGTAAATGAAGCAATAATCATATCATCCTCGAATGAGAAGGACTCACTGCAAAATCTGAATATTGGAATGCTACTGCTGATCTAGAGCTCGTGCCTCTGAACCTATGGTGTAACATAAGAGAAAGCACCATAGCGCAAATGCGTCAGTACATTTGAATGTACTGAGTATACGAGTGGGGTAGGTTAAATGTAAAGGGTTATATGTATCAACAATACTGACTGATATGAACGTGAGAATACATACATGCATACATAACTGTAACTGAACTCGTGGAGATACTAACTACTGAGTCTGAATACTGACAATATGAGTGTACTGATACTGAGATACTGAATGACTGAGTTTACTGATATTGATATATAAATCACTAATAAGTAATGGATCTGATACTGTATTACTGGATAATGAGAGACTGATATTGCATTACTAATAAATGAATGATTGTTTCTAACAGTTCGGATTATGAAGAATTGGTCTAATTGATTGTATTTGACAGTCCTGAAACTGAGTACTGATAGCATGAGTTTACTGATATCTAATATGACTGACAGATAAGTTTTGATATCTTATATAGCTGATAAAAATGAGTTCTAATAACTAATATATCTGATAACATAAGTGATTATATCTGATAGACCTGATATAGATTACTGATAACATTAGTGACTGTATCTATCGGTCCTGAATTTGATGGAACTATCTGAGTCCTGTACTATAACTAAGTTGACTGCATCTGACAGTCCTAAAATCTGTAACTAAAATTATGGAAAGTAGTTGTTTAACCGACATGCCCCATATGTGCCATTATGGCTAAGCTGGGGTCCAATCTCTGCCCTGACTGGAAAGGTGTCAATACCGTGCCACTGGTAAGGACAACGTGTGAGCAACCCTCATATAACAGGTAACTCTAGTGAGAACGATGGGAACCCTCATATAACAGGTTAATCCACCTTATCTACCCTCATATAACAGGATGTGATGTCTCAACCTATGCTGGATACATAGTTCTGGAACACAAGGATGACTACTAAGAATCACACCCTCATATAACAAGTGAGTTTCCATCCTTGAGTTCACTCGGTGCTAACTCCTACTCCCATCTGAAGAGAATGAACATGATTTAACTGACTGGGCTGATTGACTAAATTGAACTAATTTATTGAACTGAACTGATTAGCTGAACTGATACTGATTAACTGAACTGATACTAGTGGTATTGTTTAGCGGAGCTAAACTAAGTTAACTGAGTTCCCTTGACTGAAGGAACGTTATGAGTTCTGAGGATCGACTGAGAGTGCTGAAATTACTGAGATTACTAGGAATACTGCTATTACTGAGATTTCTGAGATTACTGAGTACTAAGATTTCTGAACTACTGAGTCTTCTGAGGTTTCTGAGTTTCCTGAGTCACATGACTGACTGAATTCTATAGATCATGGCTTGACTGAGAGTATCGTGATAACATGACATGGCTCTAGGCACACAACTATATTTTTTGGGTACAAGTACCCCCAGGACTCGATGGAAGGAAACTGACACAACATGACTGACTTGATCATAAGATTTGAGTCCACAATTCACATTGTCATAAGTAGGGGATATTATACTTCATGTAGTTCTTCAACATCTTAAGCATGGCCGGGAGTGAATGGATATATTTCATGTACATATTGTATATCTCCATTATCATACATGTTTCATACCACAACAATAGCAACACATCAATAGCATGAAATTCATATTGAAGTATATAGCTAACATGGACTGGTCATTTAAATATCATGGAACCATGTAACATTGAATTTCTAGCATCCTAAGAATTTTATCAAACTCCTTGCATGCACTCTTTAAGGCATAGGTGTGCTCATCAATTTGACAATCTTAATTCATCCAAAATTCATGGGTTTCAACTAACCTATTCACATGCTTCATGAAAACACATCAAGATACAACCTTGAATCCAAACAACAATCATCAACAAGAATAAAGTCATAACACAACAAGAAAATCACACTTTATAATTTAAAACGTGATTCTTGAGCTCCGTGGATGAAAGGGACCCATGGATGAACACTACGCATACCTTAAAGCTTGACCTTGAAAGAGATCTAATGTTTCTTGAAGGTTCTTGAAGAAATCCTTATGCTTGCTCTTGATTTTTCTTGACTAGGGTTTAACCCCTTTGGGAGAGAATGTTCTTGTTCTTGAGGATATGATCTTGAGAGAAAACACTAATCTTGTGGTTGAGAGCGTATAAGAGAGGTTTTTGAGATGTTTAACTAAAGAGAATAGAAGATAATACGCTTCTTGAGGGTTATAAGTCGTGGGAAGTGAAGGGAAAAAAACAAAATACCCTTACTAAAATGTCCCTCAAGTTTTGGAAAGAAAAGCTGACGACATTCGTGACAAGGTGTCAAAAATGTGAAAGACCGTAAAAAATATCGTCATACAGAAGCTGATTTCTGCCTAAGGCTGACGACCATTTTGACAAGGCGTCACAAATGTGACAGGCCGTCAAAATTGTCATCACACAGTTGCCAGCCCGACATGCTAGAGTAAAATGGGCATAACTCCTTGCTCCGATAGATTTAGGCAAAATTGGTATCGTTGGAAAGCTAATTCAATTATCTATCTGTTGGTACATCATGAGATCAATAATTAGTAGTATAACGAGATATATGCTCATTTAAAGTTGACTATGGCAATATACTTCTCAAGAATTCAATCAGTAAGGAATGTTTTGATTCGTCTGATAGCTGGGAGTTATTTGATGACTCAATATGCATCTAACTTGCTCATAAGGCTATAAAAGAACCATAATGTACTATGCATGATCTTGAAACATGGCGCTAATATTGGTTTGGATTTTTTGGGGTATTACATACTTACTGAAATCCCCAGACGCGAAAGTCATCATACAAGAACCTCTAAACAAAGATCATGTCTAAAAGAGATATCCAAAAATAAAGTAAATAAAGAATGTTTCATTGGCCGAATGATGGACAAGAAGAAATAGGATGACCCACGGCAGCCTGGAGACAGAGTTCTCACCCTTAGATCAAGATCTTCTATTAGACTCTAAAGGTGAGGTCATGTCTGAGACTCTAGAACACTTTATGCACTCAACAAAACAAGAGTATAAGGTAGTATCAGTACAAACCACTATATACCAGTAGGTATCATAGGCCAACCCTATTTAATAACATTTACACAACATAAATCAAATAAAAAGTAGACATACATCATCACATAACAAGTATTCAATGAATCAATAATAAATCAATAACAAGTCAAACAGTGCTTACAAACAACCCACATAACCATCAAGAGTATCAACCACACTATAAACGCCCACAGAATCAACAACAATACCATAAGTAACAACCACATCTTTCTAAACCTGGCAATTAGAATATCATTAGCTCGTTATCTACTTAATAACCCATACAACCTCTCAAATTCAACACAAATATGTACACACATGCTAAGGGACTTATTTTTTCCTAACTAGTCATCACCTTCAAGGAACAATCTAAGTTCATGTGTCGTACCAACGTGGTACCCGATATTTTATAAAAAAACAATATCAATTATTTGTACCAGTGTGGTACCCGTTCCTCCATGAACAAGTAATTTCAATATCATATTCGTACCAGTGTGGTACCTGATCCTCCATAACCAAGTAATAACAATATCATATTTATGTTGGCGTGGTACCTGATCCTCCATAAACATATAATATCAATATCATATTCGTACCGGCATGATAGCCGATCCTTCATAACCATATTAGGTATGTTTTATCAAATTCATACTACCTCTCAGGATACAATATGATGTACTAAATTTACAAGTACACTTAAAGTCATAAAATAATTTCATCAAGTAAATTTTCAATAATTATTTATACACGTCTCAATAATCCAAATATCATCAAATTCAAGTATGTCCGAATACCAATCAACAAGCATCCAACTTAGGAGTATACACACAATTAAATTGAGTCTAAACTCCAATTAAATTGTAACCTACCTCAATCGAAGAATTCAAAAGCAAGCAATTTTGCAAGGGCCTTTCCATTTCGTAAAACTTCTGAATAGTCAAAATCTGTTCAAATATATAATCCCTATAAGAGCATGAACTAGTACCACAAATTTAAATCAAAATGGGTCGTTATTTGATCCCCACACCAAAAATTCTTAATCTAAGAATCCTAACCAAATACCTAAATTCCTCGAAATCATAATTATCGATAACTCTGTGATATTCCAAGGCTTAAAGGAAATTTCACCAACCGCAGCACTCAGTTAAATAGGAAAACATATTCCCACCCCTTTTAGCCATTAATTTATTATTTTTCTCATTAGTGGCGCAATCATTAGCTCATAATACTTTTCAAGTTGAATTCATTCTAGTAGTATATTATTCGTACCAGTGAACTCCTATGTACTACTATAATTCTAACTATCATGTCAGTATTATAATTGGCATGAATAATCCACCAACCCACATCCAATTTAGGCACGAGTATAATCACATACTCTATTATTCTAACATAGTGCTAAAGAGTTGTAGAAAAAAACTTGAAGTTCTCACCTAGATCACGTTCTCCCCCACTTTGGCGTCTGTTTTTGTTTACCTCTATTATGACTTAAGGAGTTAAACCTAAACTTCAATTAATACGAACGTCGATCATATGAAAAGAAAAAGTTGAGTTTTGACTCATTAAATCATTAATTAAACTAATTATTCAAAATATCCAAAACTTTTAATAAATCTTCATAATGTCCGGAATCCTATGAAAATAATTTAAATATGTAAATTGATCAAAAGTATGTTTTGAACCTACTGAAAATATTAAAATACTAAATCGAGGTTGTCTTGATCGAAGGTTGACCATGATCAGACTTATCTTTCTCAACTTAATAACCCCGTTAATGACTTAAATTACATCTGAATAACTCAAGAATCGATACTACTTATCACCATAAGTCATAAATCACGTATACATACAACAGGTAGAGATGAAATAGACAAGTAAAATTTTACAAACGATCATGAGGGTCGTTACATCAGATACCAATTAAACAATTATTTGTCCCCTAAAGGGCAAACAAGTGCCAAGAAGGCGAAATAAGAAATTATTCAAATCAGAAAAAATTTAAATATTTGCTACACATCTCTGCTTCGTCTCCCATGCGACCTCCACAATAGGACGATTCTCCCACTGGATCTTTACAGACCCAATCTCCTTAGTCCTCAACTTGCGGACGTCTCTATCATGAATGACAAGAAGTTATTCTCCATAAGAAAGGTTTTCATCTATCAACATCGAATCTCGATGAATTATGTAATGACCATCACCATGAAACTTCTTTGGCATAGATACACGAGACACCAGATGCACTACCGATAAATTCAGAGGCAATGCCAATTTATAGTCCACTGACCCCACATACTGAAGAATCTCAACTAGTCTAATATATCTAGGACTGAGCTTACCTCGCTTCCCAAAATGCATGACACCCTTTCTGGGTGAAAGTTTGAGCAACACTTGCACACCCTCCATAAAGTGCATATCTCTAACTTTTCGATCTACATACTCCTTTTGCCTTCTTTAAGCCATTATAAGTTTCTCCTGAATGAACCTGACCTTCTCCAATGAGTATCTTAATAGATCAATACCCCGCGATGTCACCTCAATTAAATTAAACCACCTAATAGAAGATCTACACCTCATCCCATACAAAGCCTAGAACAACGTCATATCGATACTCGAATGATATCCATTATTATATGAAAACTTATCCAAAGGTAGGAACTGATCCCAATGACCTCAAAAATCCATCATGCACGCAAAGAGCATATCTTCCAATGCCTGAATTGTTTGCTCAGAGTACCCATCGATTTGAGGGTGAAAAGCTATACTAAGGTCCAACCTAATACCAACTCCTCATGTAACTTCATCCAAAAGATAGAGGTAAATTGAGTACCCCAATATCAAAATAGGGATCCCATGCATCCAAACAATCTCCTTAAGATAAATCGTCGCCAACTTTGTTGCGTTATAAGTCTCCCGAACTGGAATAAAATGTGCAATTTTCATCAACCTATACATAATAACCTAAATAGAATCATACTTATCTAAAGTCTTGGTAAGAGTAACAAAAAATCCATAACTATCCTCTCCCATTTCCATTCAGGAATGGCATTTTCTGAAGAGTACCACTCGACTTCTGATGCTCATACTTTACCTACTAGAAAATCTAGCATTTAGCAACAAAACTATCTATATCATGCTTCATTCGACCCCACTATAAATGCTTCCTTAAATCACAATTAGTCATAGTCACTCTAGGATGTATGGAATACTTCGAACAATGAGCCTCAACTAGAATGGTAGGAATCAAACCATTAACACGGGGCGCACAAACTCGCCCCTTAATCCATAACACATCATCACCATCCACCCTCTCCTTGTAAAACCTTATCAAGAATCTTGCCCAACTTAGTATCCTCGAATTGTTTAGCCTTGATTTGATCAAGAAATGTGGACCTTGTCTCTACACAGGCTAGAAATCCTCCTTTCTCAGTCACCTCAAGTTGAATAAACTTGTTAGATAGAGTCTGAATCTCTCTAGCCAATGAACGCCCAATAGCATTCGGGTAAGCCAAGCTTCCATACTTGCTGAATTTCTGCTCAATGCATCAGCTACCACATTAGCCTTCCTTGAATGATATAGAATAGTGATATCATAACCTTTAAGCAACTCCATCCACCTACGTTTTCTTAAATTCAAATCCCTCTGCATGAACATATACTATAAACTGCAGTGATTAGTGAACACTTTACAACAAACACCATACAGGTTACACCTCTCTCATTAGGCATCAATTGCCTTGAAGCATAAGCAATCACATTTCTTTCCGACATCAAAATAACACCTAACCAGAACATGAGGCATCACAATAAATAATAAAATCCTTACCCTCTACCGGTAAGAAAAGAATAAGAGCAGTAGTCTGCAAGGTTTTTAACTTTTGAAAGCTCTCCTCACACTCATCAGACCAAATAAAAGGTACATACTCTGAGTCAATCGCATCATGTAAATAGCACCCCTTCACAAACTTGTGATAATAACTTGCTAAATCCAAAAAACTATGAACCTTCATCACTGAAGTAGGCCTAGCCCAATTCTTAACCACTTCAATCTTTTGCGGGTCTACCATTACCCTTTTCTTTGAAACACATACCCCAAAAAAGATAAAGAAGCCAACCAAAATTTACGCTTAGAAAACTTTGTATAAAGCTTTCTCTGTTATAACAAATCCAAAATAATCATTAAGTGATTCTCATGTTCCTATTTACTCTTAGAATAAACCAGAATATCATCAATAAAGTCAATCATGAAAGAATCCAAGTAAGGATGAAATATCCCATTCATCAAACTCATAAAAGCATTTGGGGCATTAGTTAGATCAAAAAACATCATAAGAAACTCATAGTACCCATACCTGGTTCGAAATGCAGTCTTAGGAATATCGTCAGGCCGAATCTTAAGCTGATGATATCTGAACCTTGAATCAATCTTGGAAAATATAGATACACCTTGAAACTGGTCAAATAAATTATCGATATGAGGCAAAGGATACTTATTATGGATCATAACTCTGTTCAATTGCCTATAGTTTATACATATATGAAGACTACCATCCTTATTCTTCATAAACAAGACAGAAGCACCCCATTAAGAGGCACTCAGATTTATAAATCCCTTACTTAACAAATCCTACAACCAAGACTTTAGCTCTCTCAGATCAGCTAAAGCCATCCTATAGGGAGTAATAAAAATAGGACGAGTACTTGGATCTAGATCAATACATAAACCAATATCATAATTTGGTGGCATGCTAGGCAAATCTGCAGGAAAGACCTCTTGGAACTCACATACCATAAGAACTGACTCAATGGATGGAACCTCTGCAAGTGTCCCAAAGATGTGCTAGAAAGTCCAAACAACCCCTCTAATTATCCTCTTTGCACGTAGAATATATTTCATTCAAGAAGAACTATAATGACCCTCCCACTCAAGTCTATTCATTCTATACATAGTCACATTCATACCCTTAGCATGATAGTCTAATATAGCATGATACGAAGACAACCAACTTATACCAAAAATTATGTCAAAATCTATCATGTCTAAAATCACTAAATTTACCCTTGTTTGATACCCTATAAATATATTAGAACAAGAATGATAAACCCTATCAACAATAATAGAATCACTAACAGGAGCAGACATGTGGATAGAAAAGTCAAGTAAATAACACACCATTTACAATCCCACAGAAAAATTAGTAGATACTACGAAAATGTAGAGGCAGGATCAAATAATACAGTGGTCATCCGGTCACATACAAGAATAGTACCTATAATAACAACGTCTGATGCCTCTGCCTAGGGCCTTCTTGGAAAAACATAGATATGATCCCTATCACAAGTCTAAGTATCACCCCTGCCAAGCTGAGAACCGCCTTAATAGGGATGATACCACCTCTAACTGTTTGATGACCACTATGATCACCCTGTGGACGACCTCCACCATTACCACCACCTCTCCAACTTTTTGAAACTAGAGCTTTAGGAGCCTACTACTGGTTAGACTGACCATACTACCTCATATTATGATAAAACCTCCTGATCTGACCAACCTCATCACACTCATATCATATACGATCCAAGGTAAGACACTAAGCTAAAAAAAGATAGAGCGAGGTAACCACCAAAGTCTAAAAATAGTTGGCTAGTGCTTGATGGACCCCCATCAAACACCTGTATCGCTAATTGAATAGGGCGGGCAAGGTATCCCTGTGAACTTTAACCCTTAGAATAAGAACCACTAAGACTGCCTCCTCTGCGAGCCTTCTTTTCTGCTGACTTGGCATAACCCTCTTTCCTTACGCTCTACACCTTATTGAAAAAATTAACCATATCCTAAAAATACCTACCTGAATATGTCATCTCAAAAGTAGAAATTTAGAGACTTGTATTTAAACCCTTCACAAAAAAACAAATCCTCTCCTCCTCAATTTTCAGCAAATGTAGTGTATATCGAGACAATGAATAAAATTTTGCCTCATAAGTCATAACTGGCATGCTTACCCACTTAAGATTAGTGAACGCATCCCTTCTTTTGTCTCTCAAAATACGAGGCACATATTTCTCTAGAAAAAAATAAGTAAATCTGAGTACAAGTCAATAGAGGCAAACCTGCATCCCTACACTCTACATAAGATCTTGACCACATCTTGGCATCCCCCTGAAACTGAAAAGTAAACAGTTCTACACCATACCTCTCAACCACACCCATCTTGTAAAGTCTCGTATAACAGTTAATAATAAAATCATAGACATCCTTAAACTCGGTGCCATAAAAATAAGAGGCTTCATCTTAATGAACTTATAAAACAAATCATGCTCATCTTTATTCATCATTTGAACCAATACCTATCTTAAAAAAGCATCCAATCTTGGCATGTCATGATCTGAGGCTACTCCTAGTCATAACAATGGTGCTTACGATTAGAAGTGACCACAAGTTAATCCATGAGTTGATACCTCTGTAAGCACTGAGTAAACTGGTAATAAACAACATATGTAGAAAAATAACTGATAATTTCATAAGGTTTTAAATATTGAAACATGATTGAATTATAGATCTGAAACATATGAAGATATACTGAAAAGACTGATAAAATAACTGATAAACGAACTAACTATCTGATTGTTGGAAAAGCCTCTAACCGACTGATCGTGGAGTTTATGGGATAAACCCCCAACTAACTCTGACTAAATAGAAATACTGATGGGACAAACAACATGTAAAAAATTCAGTTCATATTCTTTTGGCGGTTTCTTCTACCTGTACTGCTATTAAGCAAATTAAGAGCTTGATTATAGATTTTTTTTGGGGATGGGACAAGGTAAAGAAGAAGTATCATTGGGCTTCTTGGGGAAACTCTTAGTTTTCCATATAAGGAAGGAGGTATTGGTGTTAAGAACCTTGATGATCTTTGCTTAGCTTTGCAATATAAGCAATGGTGGACCTTTAGGTCCAAGAGATCTCTTTGGGGTGACTTTCTACGATCTAAGTATTGTTAAAGATCAAATTCTATTAGCAAAAATATATACCGGTCAATCTCTTACTTGGAAACATATGATGTTGAATAAAGGCAATGCTGAAAATTACATTCAATGGTACTTGAAGGGTGGAGATTGTAGTTTTTGGTGGGATGATTGACTTGGTGTAGGGCCTATTACTTTACACAATAACTACTACCAAGTCTTGATAATTCTACGGTTTCGGACTTCTTTTTTGATGGTTTATGGGATGAAGAAAAGGTTAGACATCATGCACCTCCTTCTTTTGTTCATAAAATTCTCAAGAAGGTGTTCACATATCAAGAAGGTGCAGCTGATCGGGCCATTTGGAAGATGAATTCTAGTGGTATTTTCTCTTGTTCTTCGCCGTGGAATTTGGTTAGGAGAAAGAAAAGAACCAATTGGTTGGACTCTTTCATTTGGCATAAAAATATTCCTTTCAAGGTATGTTTTCTTTTGTGGAGCGCTCTAAGGTGTAAGCTACCTACTAATGACAAAATTATTACTTTTGGGCATGAATTGATAGCTTGTTCTTGTTTCTATAGGCCGGGTCTTGATACGGTGAAGCATATTTTTGTTATCAGTGATTTTGCTATACATGTTTGGAGGTACTTTTCAACTTTTTGGGGCATTCAACATGATACCACTCCTTTGAGGAATTTGTTGATGAAGTGGTGGATTCATAAATATAATAATGAGGTTCACAAACTCATTCTTTAAGCAAATCCTATTTTTGTTTGTTGGAATATTTGGAAAAATAGGTGTGCAAGCAAATATGGGGGAAAGAAATCTAGTACTACTAGGTTTAAATTCTCTATTATTAAGCAGCTTCATATGTTATTGATTACTGTTTATCCATATATTTCTTGGCCGAATAATCGGGGTGATCTTATTATTATTATTGAGAATTGCCAACATGAGATGAAAGTTACTCAAGTTTTTTGGACCAAACCGCAACATACCATAGTAAAGCTAAACACGGATGGAAGTGCTTTGGAAAATATGGAAAAAATTAGAGCAGGTGACATTTTGAGAGATAGTGAAGGCAAGCTGATTTTTACTTTTGCAGCACCTCTTGGAGTTGGTTCTAACAATCAAGCAGAGGTCCAGGCGGCTCTTATTTACATTACTTGGTGTATACAACATGGCTATAGTAGAGTTATATTAAAAGTTGATTCTGAACTTCTAGTCAAGTGGCTCAAATGTGATATTACATTACCTTGTAGTATTTGCAAGTATATTGAGGAGCTACAACATCTCATCAGGTTACTTGACTATTTCAAATGTTCTCATATACATAGAGAGGCAAACTTTGCGGCCGACACTTTATCCAAGCATAGCCATGATGTTGATTCTACTCAGTATTATTATAGTTTTCATCATCTGCCTCGGGAGACTAGAGGATGTTTCACACTTGACAAAATGGGTATGTCCACATTTAGAAGGAGAAAGCTGAAACGTATCAAGAAACCACCTTAGCTGAATTTGGAGGTTCTTGCACTTGTTATCACTTGTTTGTTTATCTTATCTCATCATCTTGATCTTCACTATTCTCTCAAGTTTATAGCTTTTATGAAGTGGTTTAGTTTTATTTTGATTTTCTTCTTACTTTGTAAAGGGAGAGTCTCCCTTATTTATGATTTCCTAGACTATACTGTACTGAGATGAGTACTCTCTTCTAGGTGTTTAGATCTAGGTTTTAATTTTAGAATTGGGGATGAGTCGACCAATCTTAGTAGGCTAGTTGACTTTGAACCACCATAGGATCGGAGATAAGGTCTATGCCCCCCTCCTTGTATTTCTTTTCTTTTATTCATGATAAGACTTGGGGGTATGGGGCTAAACCCCTGACCGCCACGGGAGGTGAGAGCCCTGGGTAAGGTCTGTTTCTAAAAAAAAAAATAGAAATACTGAACTACTGAGATAAACTGAAATAAAACAATCATGTCCTTGATAGATGAGGACTCACCTCGACTGCTACTACTGAAAAGCTGAACTTTCTAAGCGCGGTCAAGAAACTGTGCGTTCGAACCTATTGTTGACACCTAATTTTTTTCCTCCATGACTAAGTTTGAATTCGAGTTTCTTCGATTTTAAATAAAGTCACAATATTTATTTTAATTTAATAAAAGTTTTTCAAAGTATTTATCTGGGTGATTTTGTCAATTTTAGTAAAGATTATATGTTTCTTATTCATTCATACAAAATTATATGATTTTGTTATTTAAATAACTATTTGATGAAAAATTAAATTTTAATTTAGGGTTATCTAGAAAATTGATTCAAACGGTTAAAATTTTAATTTAAAAATAATTTAGCCTCAAAATAATTTATTTTAAAAATAAAATAAAAATATTCATTTGATCTTATTAAATCAAGAGACTCGGGATTAAACTAATTGTTAATTTATTTCAAATTTTAATTCAGTTTAGTCAATTAATTTAATATGGCCACAATCAAAATTAATTATATTACAATTGTAATACAATTGATAAATTAATTTTAATTTAACTAGATTTTAAATTAAATTAGCTAAATTGAAAATACCCATTACCCCAATAACCCCTAGCCCATTTCTTCCTTTTATTTAACAACTCTCACCAGCCCAATCCACCAAATCGACCCGGCCTAAACCCTTATTTCCCTTTTTTCTTAACTTTCCTCAAACAGCGTACAACCACCACCGTTCCAACATTAACAACAACTCACTCCAAACACGCAGCCACGCAATGAGCACACAACGAACTATTCTTTCACCTTTTACTAAAGAAGATCGTGGCATATGCCTACTTTTTGAGGGAGAAATCTCCCCCCTCCCCCCAAAAAGTTCACTCCAAACAGCATAACAACGACCAGCAAAAACACGCGATGACGACGTGCAAACGACGAAACGAATGCATACAGCAACCATCCCCACGCGTACAACCACCAACAGCAGCTGGGAAAATGGCGTGCAATAGTAATAGCGATGACAACATCAACGAAAAGACCCCAGCCACCTCATTTACCATTTTGCCCTCTCATATATCCGTTCTTGGCTAAAATCAGAAAATCTTTCATCATTTTTAGTGTGTGGTTCACCAATTTGGGAAGCCATTAATTCACTTCCATTGACCACAAAACCAACGACTCTTTTCTCTTCTTTACACTGATCTTGAGGTACAAATAGCATTACAACTTGTTTGGATGGTGGTTTCCCATGGTATGGTATGGTATAGTTACCATGAAAACCATGTTTATTTTCATGGTTTCTTAAAAGGGGTGGTATGGTATGATACTATTTCATGGTTTGATAACCATGGAATCCATCAATTTCTTGAACCACCAAATTGATGGTGTGCCATGGTTTCCTCTTATTTTTCCAACTATGCCCTAAGATAATTTTCTTTAATCCAATTTTACCCTTCACTACTTCTTAACCAAATAGTAGCTATTTCTATTTGGAAGCTTGAACTCAGGTGGATACTTTGAAAAGAACTACGACTAATAATACTAAATGGTGGAAGAAGAAGATATTCTACCTTGGTCAAGTGATATATTATGAAGGAGAAACAATAATACTAAATTGGGGAGATTACACATGACCCAAAGACGGAGGTGATGATGAGCAAGATTCCAGTTTATTGCATTACTAGAATTGCTTCAAAGAAGCAGTTTATTACCCTGCTTGTTTGTTTTCTGTACACAAGCAAGGCTTTTAGAAGAAATAGCCTACACGGATTGAATTTGAAATTTATAATAATCGGGGGTATTTTAGTAAAATTACCCTTTACGGTACAATATCATACCATCAAACCAAACAAAATAACTATTATTAAACCACAGTGAACGATACAATCAATCCAAACATGGTACTATACCATATCATACTGTATCATACCATACCATACTGTATCATATATTATGAAACCATGGCAAACCATCATCCAAACAAGCTATTAATGGTTTTTCGTCCTACTGTGGAGCTCAAATCTCTCAAAAAAATCAGCTCAATTGGAATTTGAAATCCATGAAATTCAAATCCAGAATCCTAGTAGACTCCCCCCATTTTCTACTATAAATAGGTGATGGGGATACAAGGGGGAGAGGATTTTGGGGAAAAATTGGGGGTTCTGAAGGTTCTTTCCTTTAATCTTACGAAACCAAAATTCTCAAAAAATTGTCGAAATATTGGAATTCGACGTTCTCGTTCAAATTCTACTGGTTAGAATCAACTCAAGGTGGTGGAATTTCATTCGACTGAAAGTTCGTCGTTCCGGTGTCGCTGCCCACGAAAAGGTAAAAACTCACCTTCTTGTTTTATTTTCTCTTTTCTGTTTTAATGATTTTAACGTGAAACATGTTGTATAAGTGAGTTTGGGGCTAGTCTTGTCTGAAGTATTTTTATTCAATGACATTTTGAGAATTCCAAGTTTAAATTGTGGCGTTCAATGTTGAGAAGCATTAAGCTTGGCGGTCTAGGATTTATGTTTTGTTAATGTATGGTGTATTGATTCAACAGTCGTTTGTTGACTGCAAACAACTTCATCTTTTACATTTTTTTTATTTTAGACGTTATTCACGTGGAATTCTGAAAGTTTCTTTCACAAATTTCTTATGTAAAAATATATGTGTTTGATATTGACAGGATTTTGGGGGATTGTGAAGAATTCATCTTTGGAATTTTATTTTATTTTTCTTCTTTTCTGTTGTTGTATGCTTTCAATTTTTCTTCTCAGATAAGATTAACACTAAGGACTCAAAATTTTCTAATGTTTGGAAGGTCTGACTTGATTTTTGTGAATATACTACTCCTATGTGTGTCGAATCTCTTTGGCTTAGGACTCTGAAATTTGCTCGACCCATAATGTCGGGTATCGAGAGGATGAAGCTATGATTTAAGAACAAGTTAGTGAGTTCAATTGTTTGTGTGTTGTTTGAAACTCATTTGTATGCTAACGTAGGTGGAACAGGGACATAAGGATTTGATCTTCACTTGTTCAAAAATTATCAGTTATCATTTTCCTTGCTAAATTGTGACTTAGTCTTTATTTTTTTCAATGGAAATTTGAGAGCTGATAGTGTGATTCATGGCTTTCACGCCCTACAACTCATATTTTCATGCTAAAAAATAACTGCTCTTTATCTCTTACAATTTATCATATTACGATGTGTCATCTTCTTCTTCTTCAAGTCGTATGGGTTATCTCTAACTATGTCATTTAAGGCAATTCATGTTATGGGTGATTTTCAGTCATATTGTTCGTTGGTCATTGGAATTTATTTTGGAAAATGTCCATACACTGTTTCAATGTTGTAGTTTTGATGTTGGGTCACATGCTTGTCTTTTTCATCAACTAATCTGTGATTTTTATCTTAGTGTCATTTTGATTCTTTTTCATCAACTAATCTGTGATTTTTATCTTAGTGTCATTTTGATTCAAATGGAAACCTATTTGTTAGCTTGAGACAGTTTACATTCATGTATTCCCATGTGTATTGAACTTAAACTCCTTCCTTTTCTTCTTCCGGTGCATGAACCATCCGAGTCCAACGGGACTCCCGTCCTTGCATGATCCACGAGACCAAGGTCTCATTCTTTCGAGTCAAAACCTCAAGGCAAAATCCTAAAAGGACCATTTTTGCATCAGCTTACAGTGATATACATATCAATATACACGTTATTTACAGCGGATATGAGGAAGGAGGCTGATTATACAGGTGAAGATTAATTTTGTGTTTATATGACTGAAATACGGTCAAATATACACCGTATAGATGCAAAAA
The DNA here is from genome assembly GCF_002878395.1 of Capsicum annuum. NCBI lineage: Eukaryota > Viridiplantae > Streptophyta > Magnoliopsida > Solanales > Solanaceae > Capsicum > Capsicum annuum. Next base: position 32,989,885 of record NC_061122.1, read on the forward strand.
ACGTAGGATTGAGGGCTGTGATATACAGTCAAGATACATAGTTGAACGGGCTGCAAAATTTATGAAAATGAGCCCAAAAATTGGGCAGATTTCAATGGGCCAAATCAGGGGCCCAAATCTTAACTTTTTCTCTTTAAGTTTATTTATATATTCCTATTTGATTCCTTATTTGTAATCAACCTTGGTTAGATCAAATTAAATCCCTTTTTGAATTGTCATTTCTATTTTGTCCTTATATTTTTCTTCTTCTTTTTTATATATAATTCGTCACATAGTTTAAACTCTCGGGTTGATAAAAATAGTTCTTTATTTTTTTTTTTCCTTGAGAATAAGCTTTTAAATTTTTTTTTATGACATTTTAATTTATTATTGTGTTAAGATATTTTATATAAGTTAAAAGAAAATTCTCATCAACCTAAAATTAATTTTCAAAAAAAAAAAAAAATCAAAACATTTCCGCTAATTAGTTAAATTTCATAATTTGTTTCAATTAATATTTTTCGTTAAAAAAAGTGTTTATGTTATAAAAAAACTATATTATAATCGCTTTTCTTTAACAAATAATTTATAAATGAATCAAGTTTAGTTCAACCTTCTTCAAAGAAGATTTCTTTAAGTTAAATAAGATCAATTTTTCTTGAATAAATAAATGTCGTCTTAGGTCTTCAAAACTTTAAGTAAATAATCTTAAAATCAACATTTTTGTAAACTTAGCCACTATTTGTAGTTAGTCAAAATGATCTTTGGGTGAACCGTTTTTAACGGACGCTCCTAAGTGCCTTGAAAATCTTTTTAGGGCGTTAATTGAACCTTTACTCAGTTTCTCTTATTTCAAAGGTTTATTTATGTTTTTGAATCTTTGAAATATTTTTTTAAAATTTTCTTGATATTATCTATTAAAATCAAGTGGCAACTCTGTGAAAAAATTATTTTGAATTTTTCTTGAATTTTGAAATAGTTTTTTTTTTTAAAAAAAGGTCAACCATTTTTTCCTTTATAATGAAATCCGAAAAGGGATAAAAAAGAAATGGTGACTCTGCTGGGGATATTTAACTAGGTTCTACCCAAATGTTTGATTTCGTCTCTTGACTAACTGTTTAAATTGCCTATATGTTTATATGTTTCGATTCTGTGAAGTTTAATTATCGCATCTCATGGCATATTCCTGCATCTATTGATAAACTGTTTTGAGATTTCGTGGATGTCTCGGCCCCTGTTGTTCAAATTCAAATAACATGTTGAAAATATGACGGTTTATTAGCACATAAGTTGTCTGATGACTTGTCGTATTTCCAACCCCAAGTCGTCTACTTGGGAACCTGGTTCAAATCCACTCTAGACACATAGGATAGAGCAAAACCAAAATCCTATTTTAGGCATGAGCCTAGGACAACCCAATACCCGAGCGGGGTATTGGGCTCATTAGAAAACCTACCCTGCGTTTAGTGACCCCGAGTCAATTACGAACAAATAATAATTATGTATTGAAGAAAATGTATCTATATCCTTTGAGGTCGGAGGAAGGCTCATCTTTGTCTGCTTTCATGGAAGATATGGCTCAACTGCATTCTCACGAAAGGTTCAAGATAGTTACCGGACCCAAAAATTTCCTGAAAATATGGTGGGATTACATGAGCAGATAAGAAATAAATATTGTTAGAACACACATATCAAGCATTTGCCTTCGTTGACCGAGATAGACACTTGGCCCAAAATGATCCCCGTGCTGACGACCTTTTGGGATGATCAGAATATGGTGTTTCGCTTCGGGGGTGTTGAATTGACTCCCACTATTGAAGAAGTGTTGATTTGTTACGAGAGTACTGAAATATGTTTCAAGAGAAAAGAGACACCTGATAAAAACATTCTAGTCCCAGTTGTATGAGACCGTCGAGAGATCAAGAAGGTCTTTTTACCTGATGATGCTAGGCAGTTTCTAATCGATTTAGATGATATCATGGCTTCTCAGATTGATAGTATAGAAAGAATGACCTACGACAATAGGGAACAGTTATGCGGGAGTCATCTGATCATCAACAGGTATCAAATATCGCAGGAGGTGAACAAGGCTAAGAAGGCAAAGACAAACGGAGGAGCATCTAATAGCTAGTTTTTCTATTCCCCTATGTGGGACCTTATCTTTTTTCATGTTGTTTCCCTTTCCCCTAAAGATTGTATCCCTTTTTTTTTAATCTTTTGTAGGCATTTATGCCCTTTTACATATCTATGAAAGTTAAGGGATAATGTATTGACTTTAAAAAGACAAATATTTTCTTCAAAATTTGGTAGGTCCAAACCCTTAGCTCAAAAAGGGTCACATTGTTTAGCTCAAAAAAATATGTGTTTATTGGAGTCAAAGGTAAATTAAGCCACTATACACTTGTGGATCAATCTGTCTATGGCACCAACAACTCTATGTGGTTACTTTTTGACGAGTATCTTGCATTACCTATCATGTATGAAAACTAACACATCTACCTTTGAGTTATTCTACTTTACAGATAATAAAAAATTACTTCGCATTGAAATAAACTGACAGAAGATCCTTACTTTACCCGGTCAAAAGCGCATAAAATCCCATCCTCTGACCATCATTCAAAAATGACTGAAAACAACGAAGAAAATGTGTTGACCATCAGGGACAGTGTAATAACAGAACAAAGAGAGATAATTTCTGAACTCACGAGAAAATTAGAAATGCTTCAGGAGGAGATGAATCATACTCGAGACTTGGCTAACCTGGCCGTCACTACCAATGCTACCGCTCAAGGAGGGTACGGGACTCCACTTCAGATTCATCCCCTCAGTACGCCTATTCTAGGGGACCATCCAAATAATATGTTGTCCGTCTCCGCTCCTCAACTCGTCCCAAAACACTGATCACGAAAATAACCTAGGTGCTTACCATCCAAAAAATCCATCCCTAACCCCACAAAACCCGTCTCCCAATCCATAAAATTTGCTCCCAAGTCTACAAAATCCAGCCCCAAATCTACCAAATCCATCCCTGAGTCCACAGAATCCATTTCTGAATTCGCAAAATCCTTCTCAGATCCCGCCAAACTACTCTCAAATTCCACAAAACTTTTCCAATCTCCAGAATGTCCTCCCTACCTACCACCCAACCTCCTCTCATTTTCAAAATCAAGATACCCTTCCAAATCCTCCCATGTCATTATATCCCCTACATATACAAACCCTTTCACAATCCCGAGATAGACCATTACGAGGAGAAGGAAAAAGAGTGGAGGACCGAGCATAAAATAAAGTTATTGGATATAAATGAAGAGATTATGAGGATCAAGGAATCTCATGGGGCGGGGGACAATTATGGTCTGGGTTATGATGATCTATGTGTTCTCCCTAGAGTAGATCTACTAGAAGAATACAAGGTCCACAAATTTAAAGTATTCGACGGTACTGGAAATCCAATGGCCCATTTTAGAAGGTATTGTGACCAAATGGTGGGGGTATGGAAAAATGAGGCATTATTGATGCACTTATTCAATCGAAGCTTAAGAGGCGAGGCCTTAGATTGGTTCACGTCTCAAGAACTGAAAAAATGGACTAGCTGGGGGACGTTGGCTAAAGGTTTCCTCGATGGGTTTACATTTAATGTTGAGGTAGTCCCTGACCGATACTCACTAGATCGGATCAAGCAAAAGAATGATGAGTGCTTTCGAAACTATGCCTTTCGTTGGAGAAAAAAAGCTGCCAAAGTACAACCATCCATGTCTGAGGAAGAGATGGTGTCTGTATTCTCTCACGCTCAAGTGGGAGAATATTACACTAGGATGGTATCTGCAGTTAGGGAAACTTTTGCAAATTTGGTGAAAATTGGGGAATCGCTAGAGGAACCCCAACATAATCTGAGTCTTTTACATTCTTAAAGAAGAAAAGAGAGGATGTGACTGCTGTCTCTACTAATTATGTTGATAAATTAAAGAGGAAATTCAGGCCTAGGAATTTTTTTTCCTCATCATCGTCACCAAGTTTCCATCCCGTATTCTACGCCCAACCCCAATACTAAGCTCCGCTTACAAATATTTTACCCAGTACCAAGTTCTGTAGCCAAATTATCAGTCTCATGTTCAAGCTACTCTTCCAAACAACCAAACAAACATCCAAGCGCCTCCAAACTATCATCAAGTACCTCCTCCTGCTAATCAAAATCAATATAACTCCCTACGCATAAACCTTGAAAAGAAGCCTCCTAGAAAATTCACTCCATTGGCTGAAAATCGTACCCAGCTTTTCAGAATATTGATGAAAGTTGTTTATTTACAACCTATTCCACCAAAGCCTACCGATCTCAATTCCCAATTCTTTTAGGGCGATCAATTTTGAGCTTATCAATAAGGAGCTCCTGGGCATAATACTGAAGATTGCATCAATCTGAAACACAAGATCCAAGACTTGATTGACCAGAAGATCATTAATCTTCAGGCGCCGACACCGAATGTCACCAGTAATCCATTGCCTAATCACAAAGGATCCATGGTTAGCATGACCGAAATAGCAGGCGAATAGATATCTGGCAAGATTATTACTAAGGTGGATTCGCAAAATTCCAAAAAAGACAAAAGGAGTAGAAAAGATAGAGAAAGTTGTGGACTCCTTAAATAAGAATTTGGACGGAATTATTGAGCCCACTATGGTCCCCCAAAAAGTATTTAAGCGTGGAATAGGGTACTAACCAAGAAAGAAAGATGAGACTGAAGATAATTCAAAGATGAATTTGTCCAAATCGTCGCCACTCCTGCGCCAATTATTTCCCATGCAGGATATGTCAAATGATGATGGTCTTGGGGATGTGATAGGAAATTTGTTCGAGAGATGCAATACTCTACCAGAAGATTTCTCGAAGTCCAGTGGGGTGAAAAAAGTTGCACCGAGAGAGGCTTTGTAAAATTAGACTTTCACTCCACTCATAACTCATCGCCTATTGTGGTAGATGAAAAGGCAATTACTATTTGTTTTAAAAACTGGTGATGATCCAGAGGACACCCCATGTAATGCCTCGATTTTATAAACCGAAACGCTACACAGTGCTCATGACCCCAAGGGACCACAAGCTAACCCATGACTGATATCTGTACCTGTATACTGCAAATTATGAAATGATAATGCAAAATATGTAAAACTATAAGGACATAAGGTTTAACTGAATAAAACCATGTCTGAAAATCATAACGTCCATGTGGGTGAAAATACCCAAAACAACTCAATCTGAAAGCTAAGTCTGAACGTAAATCTGAACATAAATCTGAAAGCCTCTAAACTATCTGAATAAGGAGTTGAAGGAACATGTCTCCAACTAACTCCGTAAAACTGAACTGAAGAAATAAATAAATGTATCAAATCATATTATCCTCGAATCAATGAGGACTCACTGTGTCTCTGTGAATAGAATGCTACCGCTACTGCTGGGCTGGAGCTCGTGTCTCAAAACCTATGGTGTAATATGAAAAGAAAAAACCATAGCGCAAATGCATTAGTACAACTGGAGTACTGAGTATACGAGGAAGGTAGGCTGAACATAAAGGGTTTCATGCATGAACAACACTGACTGACTAATATGAACGTATGAGTGCAAACATACATATATAGAAACTGGGACCATGAATGAGAGATAGCAAGACCTGTAAGCTAATACATGGTTTACTGATAACTGTCATGACTGATATTGCAAGCAGATAACATGGGCGACTGTATCTGACAGTCCTGTATATACTGAAATCTGAAGAACACCTTGAGTTCTTTTACTGAGACTGATACTGAAACTGTGGGAGGTAGTGTTTAACCAACATGCCCCATGTATGCCGTTATGGCCAAGCTGGGGTCCAATCTCTGCCCCGACTGGAGGAGTGTCAATACCGTGCCACGGGTAAGGACAGCTCGTAAGTGATCCTTATCTGGCAGGTACTCAATGAGAACGGTGGGAACCCTAAACTAACAGGTTAAACCACCTCATCAACCCTAATCTAACAGGTTAAGATATCTCAACCTATGCTGGCTACGTAGTTCTAGAACACAAGGATGACTACTAAGAATCACACCCTGAACTGGCGGGTGAGTTCCCATCCTTAGGTCCACTCGGTGCTAACCTCTAATCCCATCTGGAGAGACTGGACATGAATAACTGACTATATATGACTTAATCTTACTAAATTCCATTGACTGGCGGAATGTTATTGATATCTGATAACTGACTGAGATCATGAGGTTTTCCTGAGTCACATGACTGACTGAAGTCTATGGAATCATAGCTTGAGTTCGGATATCATGAACATGACATGGCTCTAGGCACACAGCTATAGTTTTTGGGTATGAATACCCCCAAGACTCGATAGGAGGAAACTGACACACATGACATGACTTGATCACAAGATTTGAGTCCACAATTCATAATATCATAAGCAGGGGATAGTATACTTTATATATTTATTCAATATTTCAAACATAATAGGAAAAGCATGGCTATATTTTGTGTACATAATTTATATCTCCATTATCATACATGTTGTATACCACAATAATAACAACACATAATTTGCATGGAAATTCATATTAGAGTGTATGGCTAACATGAACTTATTATTTAGATATCATGAAATCATGTAAATATGAAGTTCTAACATACTAGGCATTTTATCAAACACCTTGCATGCATTCTTTAAGGCATAGGTGGATTTCATACTTGCATTCTATCAATCCATCTAAAGATCATGTTTTTCAACTAACAACATAACTTTCATGAGATATACAGTCACGATACTATTATATAGCAAAACAAACAAGCATCAACATGGGTATGATCATATCACCATAACCAACCAAGATTTTGTATTTTAAAGATTGATTCTTGAACTTCACGGATTAAAATAATCCGTGGATAAACACTACGCATACCTTAGAAGGGAGGTTCTTGATGATTGACGGAGGAATTTCCTTGAAATTTGATCTTCAAGCTTGATTGTGCAACCCTAGTTATTTCTCTCCTATGGTACTCTTGGATAATGAACTTTGAGATGTTAATAGGGTTTTAATGTGTTTAGAAGCTATAAATTTTGTGAGGTTTAAGTTTAGGAATATGTAAGGAGTGTTAAAAGACTTAACTACCCTCAAAATAACTCAAAAACTAAGTGTTTTCGTGGCTGAAATCATAGATGCGCGCCGCATATGATACCGCCTATATTTACATAGGCGTCGCATATGATATTGCCTATATTTACATAGGTTCCGCATATGATATCGCCTATATTTATATAGGTGCTGCATATGATATCGCCTATACTTTCCAGTGGCCATGTGCAATTGGTTAGGCAACACATTCTACTTTGAAAGGCCATAACTCCTTGCTCTGGTGTCAAATTTTGATAAAATTGGTATCGTTGGAAAGCTAATTCGATTCTCTACAATTTGGTGGGTCTAAATCTGCCAAAATGTCATGTATCAATCATGTTATTCTTATTCAAAGATGACCCTTGCAAAATCGAACACTAAGACTTGATGGATTCAAAAACTCTTAGCTTACATCACTCTAAGCGACTCATATGAGCATGCTTAAGACATCGCAATCTATCCTATCGCTAGGATATTCATTGTAAGTCATGCACTAAAATACTACTCACAAGATAGGAGGTTTCATACGTAGGAAAACTTATTCACTTCCTAGCTTAGAAACATGCAGGGTATTACACCCTGTGATCCACCCTTTTATGTGTCAAATTTCTTTTTATATTTTACAGCTTTCAAAAAGGCATGGACCCACATTCATGCGAGCTATGAGCCATAGTTTGTGTTATCTATCAAATTTCAGTGAAAAAGGCCTCCTTTTATTTAAGACGTTGTTTTGAAATATTATTGTCTTTTATTATCTTGTTATCATCTAACATGGTTTATTTTTGTAGCAATAATTAAAAAACCTGCCAATGTCAAGTCATTTCAAGGGTTAGGTGAACAAAGCGAAGGGAATGATGATGAACGAAAAAAAGATGACGAGGAGCAATTAGTGGAAGATATAGAGGAAATTGAAAACTGAGAGAAGCCCAACTTGAATGAAACTGGAATAGTTAACCTGGGTGATCATGATGAAATCAGAGAAACAAGTGTTAGTATTCAGAAGCACGCACAATTCTGATGCTGTAAAGAGATACTGTGTTTAAAAGATGTTGTAGTTTTTATTTCCTTGGCTTATTTGTAATCGCCTTTATGATATTATCTATTTTATGATATGTAATTGCCTAGAATCCCTTCTTTTTATGTATGAACTACGTTTGACCTGAATTCCCAAGAAAGAGATATGTAGACGGCTTATGTCAGCTTCGGACAATCTCTTAAGATAATTTATCCCTTCCTTTTATGTATGAACTACGTGATGACCTGAATTCTAAAAAAAAAAAAGGGATATGTAGGCGGCTTATGTCGGCTTCATTCAACCCTTTAGATTTTTTCTATATATATTTAGCGTAGTCCTGAACTATATTTAACCCGATTCCTGCTTCAACGGGATACGTAGGCGCCCCAACGGCTCGGTCATCTAACCTCAGAAAATAGAAACTGGGGCAGAAGTTTTGAGAAGAAATCTCAAAAATACATAAGAGGAAGATCATCATCCAATAAAGAGAACAAAGACTTTGGATTTTCTCGAGTTGGGGTCATATCAAACAATATTAAATTGGGGCAGAAATTTTGAGGAAGACCTCAAAATTTCCACTAAACATTGGAATATACTGCAAATTACCAAGCACCAGAGGTCGAAATTAAGCTTTAGAAGTCACCAGCTGCTACAAAGTCTAGGTAGACTAATTCTTCGACTATGACATAACTGTTTGAAGAATCCTCCAATAATGATGATGACTTTTGAAAATCCTCCGTCGGATATAGTCAAAACCAAGAGGAAGACGTTCATTGAGCTAGTACATGACATGACTAGCAGAGATTTTCTAAAGCTTTTACAGAAACTTTCAAAACTATTTTCTAAAATTAAGACTACTTTGAAAATCTATACAAATCTTTTACTTAGTGATTTCCTTGGCATCTATTCGAACGGGGAGTCAGGATGAAAGTTCCAACATGACAAAATATCAGAAAGATGGTGAGGAGCAAACCAAGGATCGAATGAGGTAACACGGAGTAGTTTCACTCAAACTAATCATTTTTCTGTAGATGCAGGGATCAATACACAAAAATGAGAGTCTCTTTTGAAAATTCCCGAGCAAGTGGGAGCCACACCAAAGCATATAATGCTCAAGAACATATTTTTGGGTAGCCTCAAAAATGGGTTAATACCCATTTATTGAGGACTTTTGAATTGTTTATCTCATTTTTTGAGATTATGAAGGACAAATAAAGGCGTCTTATCTTCTTTATGAATATTGTATTTAGAATTTTTCTAAAAAATAGTCGCTAGCAAAAATGATTTTGTGTATACCAAATATTTACCTTGAGCGTAGGTACATTCAAGGGAGTTGGCACAATAAATACAACAATCAAAGGATCACTCAATAGGAGGAAGAGCAAAAAATCATCCTCAAAATGCACCTTGAAGTGAAGCAACGTGAGAGCAACGATGTGTCTATTAATTGTCTACCTTGAGTACAGGTACCGGAAGAACCATTTCATATCATCGTCGAGAGGGTCATTTTATCCCATTGCCAAGAGGGTCATTTCATATCATTGCCAAAAGGGTCATTTCATATTATTTCCAAGAGGGCCATTTCATGCCATTGCTAAGAGGGCCATTTCATGGGCCATTTCATATCATTGCCAAGAGGGTCATTTCATGCCTTTACCAAGAGGGTCATTTCATATCATTTCCAAGAGGGCTATTTCATGCCATTGCCAAGGGGGCCATTTCATATCATTGCCAAGAGGGCTATTTCATATCATTGCTAGGAGGGATATTTCATATCATTTTCAAGAGGTTCATTTTATGCCATTGCCAAGAGGGTCATTTCATATCATTGCTAAGATGGCTATTTCATGCCATTGCCAAGAGGGCTATTTCATATCATTGCCAAGAGGGTCATTTCATATCATTGCCAAGAAGGCCATTTCATGTCATTATCGAGAGGGCCATTTAATATTTGTTGACACGCAAGACACAAATGATGGCGTCGAGGATATCATCAATATCTAATATCTGTTGACACGCGAGACACAAACACTCGCGTCGAGGATATCATCAACATCTAATACCCATTAACATGCTAGACACAAACGCTGGCATCGAGAATATCATCATCATTAATATTTGTTGACACACGGGATATCATATGCTAGCATCGAGAATATCTCATCATTTTATAAATCAGCATCTGAATGCATCAAAAGCACGCGATTTGAAGGGACACCTTTAAGTCTCTATCTGGAGATTGATGATATATGAGATTTCTTTGAAATTGACACTTTGAGGATCATCTATAAGTCATATTATTTGAAATAGGATAGTGTGCAAGATTACCTCTGAGTTGATATCCCATAGGTCATCTGTAAGCCGCAACAACATCCTAACCAGATAGTGTGCAAGGTTACCCAAAAATTGATAGTCCGGAGGTTATCCATAAGTCTCAACTAAATCCTTACCGGAGAATATGCGAGATTATAAAATTGATAAGTCCAAGGATTCTCTATAAGCCGTGTCATATCCAAGATCGATTATGTGCAGGATTAGCAATTTGAGAGATATCTATAAGTCATATTGTATCCAAGGTCGGATAATGTGCAGAAATATCTGAGAATATCAGTTAGAGGGATATTTATAAGTCATCTCTTATCCAAGGTCGAATAATGTGCAGAATTACCTTAAGGCTAACAGTCTAAAGGATATCTGTAAGTCGCCTCATATATAACATCAAATAATGCGCAAGATTATCCAAAGATTGGCAATTCAAAGAAAAACTATAAGTCGTATATATACAAAGATGCGCGATACTTACCCAAGACCATATGCAAAGAATTATTGGCAATAATCGGAGAGGTTATCATCCCACAAGCATTATAGTTAAATCAAAAGGGTTTTCTCATTGAGACAAGATTACACGGTTACAGGGACCGTTCTGCATAAAGTGTCGCCAGCATCCAAAAGGGCCACCCCACTTTGAAGACATATTCACTTGACAAATAAGCTAATTGTGCAACAACCAAGAGGGTTGTTCTGTCTGCCGTTGCAAGTTATCTCGATCTAGATAGGTACATGAAAGGATGACTTCGCTTTTCAGGCGACCACTCACATGGAGATATGGTAAAGACTATATTCCTCTTTTGTGAACTATGTTTAGCTCTAACACTCTTTGTTTGAAGCATTGTCGAGAGCATCCGAGAGGATGAAAATCTCAAATCAAAACCACAGGTGCGAACGACTCCAAAAAGGATGCAGCACAACATGAAACTTTTTCTTAGTAGCGAACTGGGACATAGTTCGGAGAGGGATGCCAAACTCTTCAGACGCGAGCTATAAGATGACTTCCACCACCATCAAACCACATCCCTATCAGAAGGCATATGGGTATTTCTGGGATTTTTGTTTAGTTTCACTTTCGCAGTACTTCTAAACTCACACCGAGAGTAGCCTTCTCTTTTCTTCAAATTCGAGTGACAACACACTCAGAGTTTGGAAATCACATCCGAGTAAAGTCTTACCTATGGATGTGAAAAGCTCCACATTTATGGTTACGAGGTTACAAACCTCTTTCCACAGCTCAATCAGCTTGTCACTCATCCTGAACCAAAGATCATCTAAAATAAAAGACCATTTTTTCTACCTATTGAGTCGAACTACAGGCAGTATGATTCCCTGAGTCTCAAGGGATGTGTAGGCTGAGCTCTATGTAAAAAACTCGACTGCATTCCAAACTCCTCCCAAATTCGTTTATTCCCAGCTTTCCAATTTTTCACCAAAATTTAAAAATCAGAATAGCTTGCGAATTCTTGAAACTCGTGCAAAAATGAACCTTTTTCAGAAATAAATTTATGATCAGAAAGAAATTAGGAATGTCAAACTCTCTTTGCCCAGGGTTACTTGCATCCACCCTACCCAAAAGGAAGAGGCAGTTGCTGACACCTAATTTGTCCCTCTACTACTAAGTTTGAATTTGAGTTTCTTCGATTTTAAATAAAGTCACACTATTTATTTTATTTTAATAAAAGTTTTTCAAAGTATTTATCTGGCTGATTTTGTCATTTTTAGTAACGATTATATGTTTCTTATTCACTCATACAAAATTATATGATTTTGTTATTTAAATAACTATTTGATAAAAAATTGAATTTTAATTTAGGGTTATCTCGAAAATTGATTTAAACGGTTCAAATTTTAATTCAAAAATAATTTAGCCTCAAAATAATTTATTTTAAAAATAAAATAAAATAAAAATATTTATTTAATCTTATTAAATCAAGAGACTCGGGATTAAACTAATTGTTAATTTATTTCGAATTTTAATTCAATTTAGTCAATTAATTGAATATGACCACAATCGAAATTAATTAGATTGCAATTGTGATACAATTGATAAATTATTTTTTGATTTGGCTAGATTTTAAATTAAATTAGCTAAATTATTTTCTATAAATTACACAAATACACAACTTATGTTTTCAATATTACAAAAAATCCCAACTCTTTAAACATGTTACAAAATCGCAACATATACATAGAATGTTATGTATATATCGGCTATGTTATGTATATTAATAGGGAGAGAGAGTAAGTAGTTAAAAAAGTGGGAGAGAGTGTAATTACTTCTAAGAGGGTTGATATTTATGTTATTTATACTTAAAAATACCCATTACCCCAATAACTCCTAGTTTATTTCTTCCTTTTATTCAACAACCCTCACCAGCCCAATCGACCCGGCCCAAACCCTTATTTTCCCTTTTCCTTAATTTCCCTCAAATAGCGTATAACAACCACCGTTCCAACATTAACAACAAATCACTCCAAACAGCATAACAACGACCAGCAACAACACGCGACGACGTGCAAATGACGAAACCACTGCGTACAACGACCATCCCCACGCGTACAACCACCAACAGCAGCTACGAAAATGGCGTGCAATAGTAATAGCGATGACAGCATCAACGACAAGACCTCACCACCTCATTTACCATTTTACCCTCTCATATATCCGTTCTGGGCTAAAATCAGAAAATCTTTCATCTTTTTCAGTGTGTGGTTCACCAATTTGGGAAGCCATTAATTCACCTCCATTGACCACAAAACCAACGACTTTTTTATCTTCTTTACACTGATCTTGAGGTACAAATAGCATTAATGGTTTTTCGTCCTACCATGGAGCTCAAATATCTCAAAAAAATCAACTCAATTGGAATTTGAAATCCATGAAATTCAAATCCAGAACCCTAGTGGACTCCCCCCATTTTCTTCTATAAATAGATGATGGGGATACAAGGGGGAGAGGATTTTGGGGAAAAATTGGAGGTTCTGAAGGTGCTTGCCTTTAACCTCACAAAACCGAAATTCTCAAAGAATTGTCGAAATATCGGAATTCAACGTTCTCGTTCAAATTCTACTGGTTAGAATCAACTCGAGGTGGTGGAATTTCATTCGACTGAAAGTTCATCGTTCCGGTATCGCTGCCCACGAAAAGGTAAAGACTCACCTTCTTCTTTTATTTTCTCTTTTCTGTTTTAATGATTTTAACGTGAAGCATGTTGTATAAGTGGGTTTGGGGCTAGTCTTGTCTGAAGTACTTGTATTCAATGACATTTTGAGAATTCCAAGTTTAAATTGTGGCATTCAATGTTGAGAAGCATTAAGCTTGGCGGTCTAGGATTTATGTTTTGTTAATGTATGGTTTATTGATTCAACAATAAAATAACTTTACTACTTGTATTTTTAATTGTTAGGAGGTTTACTTTTGCGATGACTTTTTGAAATAAAATATAAAAAGAATTATCAATCTCTTTATCAAATGCAGTTGATTTTTATACACACATATATAGAGAGAGAAAGAGGTTCACAAATTATATTTTTCTCGATTAGATTGTTTAATTGACTACTAATTAATTTTAATCATGAAGAGAAAAAAGTATGTGATACTCATCACTCTATGCAATAGAAAGTCTTATGAGAAGTAAGAATTTTTTTCTAAAAGTTACTCCATTAGATAAATTATAATATTGTTTAATAACTTAATTTTTTAACCGCACAAAGCGCGAATATATTCAATAGTTATTGATAAAGTTAAGTGTTAAAGTAAATTATAAAGACACGTTTAGGGGAATTTATGTCTTTTCTCTTGGTATATATTAGTACTATATATTTTGTTCTTGATTCTTCTCTTCGTCTGATTAGTATTACACAATACATATAATTCATCATCTAATTTTTTAATGATTACAATTAAGGAATTCTCCACTGAGAAACTTTATGATCTTAATTAAGTTCTCTGATTCTCAAAATCATGACCAAGAAAATTCTGTCTTCAAGGAAGAAAATCAGATGCATGAATAATGCATAGTATATATGTATATAATTACTGTCCCTATTTATTTATCGATTAATCGATGGGTGCAAAATAATGGAAATAGCTTCATCATCATGTAATAATAGAATAAGTAATATGTATAAATAATATAAATAACAACCCTTTTGAAAGTTATTATACTCTCTCCCACTTTTTTAATTATTTTATTCTCTGTTAATATACATAACATAACCGACATATACATAACATTCTGTGTATATGTTCGGATTTTTAAGGGATAATTACATAACTTAGTCAATATTGAATCCTAATTACCTTATTTAGTCTAGTTTCAATTAATTACAATTCATAGCCTCTTCTTACCTATTAATTTTTCATAATTACAATTCATAGTCTCTCTCATATATTTTTTCTTTTTCTCTATTTTCTATTACTTTCATTTTTTTTCCCTTTTCAGTTTTTTCCTTCATTTTTTCTTTTCTTTTTATTTTCATTTTCTCTTTCTTTTCTTTTTTCAATTTTTTCTTTTTTGTTTTGTTTTCTTCTTTTGTATTTTTTTTTAATCTTTTTGTCTATTTTCTATTACTCTTTTTTTTTTCTTCATTTTTTCTTTTCCTTTTTTTTTTGTTTTCTCTTTCTTCAATTTTTTCTTTTTATGTTGTTTTTTTTTCATTTTGTCTTTTTTTCCCCTTTCTTTTCCTTCTTTTTATTTTTTATTTTTTTCTCTGTTTTCTATTACTCTTCTTTTTTTTTTTTTTTTTTTTTTT
>NC_061122.1:33005210-33069376 GCF_002878395.1 Capsicum annuum
TTTTTTGTTTTCTCTTTCTTCTTTCTTTTTTAAATTTTTTCTTTTTCGTTGTCTTTTTTTCATTTTGTTTTTTTTCTTCTTTTCCTTTTTATTTATTTTTCCTTCCTTTTTTATTTTTTCTCTATTTTCTATTATTCTCCTTCTTCTTTTTTGTAGTTTTTCTCCTTTTTCTCATATTTTTTCTTCTTTCTTTTCTTTTTTTTTTCTTATTATTTTTCTCTTTCTTTTCATTTGTGCGAACTAGCAAACACAAAGACAAGTGTGAAATATGTTTTAATTTTTTCTTTTTG
Organism: Capsicum annuum; assembly: GCF_002878395.1. Taxonomy (NCBI): domain Eukaryota; kingdom Viridiplantae; phylum Streptophyta; class Magnoliopsida; order Solanales; family Solanaceae; genus Capsicum; species Capsicum annuum. The sequence continues at coordinate 33,005,501 of NC_061122.1, forward strand.
TCCTTTTGTATTTTTTTCTTTTTCTTTTTTCTTTTTATTTTTTCTCCTTTTTTTGTTTTTTTGTCTATTTTCTATTACTCTTTTTCTTTTCTTGTTTCTTCATTTTTTCTTTTCCTTTTTTTTGTTTTCTTTTTCTTCTTTCTTTTTTCAATTTTTTCTTTTTTGTTGTCTTTTTTTCATTTTGTCTTCTTTTTTCTTTTTCTTCTTTTACTTTTTATTTTTATTTTCCTTCTTTGTTTTTTTATTTTTTTCTCTATTTTCTATTACTCTCCTTATTTTTTTTTGTATTTTTCTCCTTTTTCTCACATTTTTTCTCCTTTTCTTTTTTTTTTCTTTTTATTTTTCTCCTTCTTTTCATTTTGCGAACTAGCAAACACAAATACAAGTGTGAACTATAAAAGATAAAATATAAAGATGAATTATAACATACAAATACAAGTGGGAACTATAAAATACAAATACAAATGCGAACTATAACATATAGATATAAGTCTGAACTATCATTTGTATTTTTCAATTATTGAAAAGGAACGATTGATTTTCTTTTTACGAATACTTGTTTGTATTTATTTATACCAGTTGTATTTATTGATACAAATAAATAAAATTCAATTTTTTTTATAAAAATACAATATATACAAATACAATATGTATTTGTATTTTTAAAATTATTGATTTCATTTGTTTGTAATTGCATTTGTATCAAGTGATATTTATTTATTTACAAATATAAATAATAATTTTGACATACAAATACAAGACAGTACATTTGTATCAAATGTATTGCATATTTATATATTTTAGAATCAAGAAAATACAATTAACGCATTTACTTGTTTGTATACAAATACAAATGATAATTACACATAATCCCGGCTAAATACAATATGCAATCAACTTACAAATACAAAATAATTTTTTAAAAATAAAATGACATCAACGAAAATAGAATACAAATACAAATATAATCTAAATATATAAACACAATAAAATCATAATACAAATATAATCCAATATAATATACAATCAATTATAAAATACAAATACAAAATATTTCTTTAAAATACAAGTGCGAATTATATAAAATATAAATGATGGTGCAAACTAACAAATACAGCAAACTATAAAATACAAATATAAACGCGAACTACAAAATACAAATACAAGCGAGAACTTTAAAATACAAATACAAATACAGTTGTATCAATGAATACAAAAATATAAATGACGGTGTGACTACAAATAGATAAACAATTATGGTATCTACATTATCATCAATGACTTGTGCTGGAGTAGTTATATTTTTTAAAAATACAAAAATTATAAAATAGAACAAAATAAATGATAAAGAAAATAAGTACAAAAAAGAAAAAAAAGAGATAGAAGAGAGAAAAAAATATACAAAAAATGAAAAAATAAAAATAGAAAAAATTAGAAAAAAGAAGGAGAAAAAACGAGGAAAACAGGAAAAAGAAAAAATATAAAAAAAAAAGAAAAAGAAAAAAAATGGTAGTGTTTTGGAAAGACTAAATATGTAGTGTATTTATGTTTTTATGAATACAGACGATTGAGTAAAAGTGAATATAGCGGCTGTGAATCGAATACAGCAGCTACATGGTACTGTATTTATATTTTATATGAATATAGAGGTATTGATAAAATTGAATACAACGGATGTAAATTGAATACAATGGCTATAAATGGTAATTATGTAAAATATGGCTATGAAAGATGAGTTTTTCAGCAAAATGTGGCTATTTTTGAAAGATCCTCTTTTTATAATATGTTTAGGGAGTTGGGATTTTTAGTAATATTGGAAACATAAGTTGTATGAAATTAGGCAAAAAGCAACAACTTAGAAACAAAAATCAATGCATCTTTTTCGAATATTTACAAATTTCGGTTTATAGGATTGAAACTAATTTTAATTTGGGATAATTACATAACTTAGCCAATATTGACTCCTAATTACTTTATTTAGCCTAGTTTCAATTAATTACAATTCATAACTTCCTCTTGCCTATTAATTTTTCATAATTACAATTCATAACATCTCTCATGTATTTTTTCTTTTTCTCTATTTTCTATGACTTTCCTTTTTTGTTTTTCCTTTTTCATTTTTTTCCTTCATTTTTTCTTCTCCTTTTTTTTTAATTTCTTTTTTGTTTTTTTTCCTTTTGTTTTTTTTTTTTTTTTCGTTTTTTTCTTTTTTTTATTTTTCTCCTTCTTTTTTTTTTTTGGTATTTTTTCTCCCTTTTCTCACATTTTTTTCTCCCTTTTTTTCTTTTTTTTATTTTATTTTTTATTTTTCTCCTTTTAATTTGCGTGAATTAGTAAACACAAATACAAGTGTGAACAATGTTTCAATCTTTTCTTTTTCATTTTTTTTCCATTTTATTTTCTTTCCTTTTTATTTGTTTTTTTTTTATCTATTTTCTATTACTCTTTTTCTTTTCCTTTATCTTCATTTTTCCTTTTCCTTTTTCTGTTTTCTCTTTCTTCTTTCTTTTTTCAATTTTTTCTTTTTCGTTGTCTTTTTTTCATGTCTTTTTTTTCTTTTTCTTCCTTTCCTTTTTATTTTTTTCCTTCTTTTTATTTTTTTTCTCTATTTTCTATTACTCTCCTCTCTTTTTTTTCTCTCTTTTTTCTCATATTTTTCCCCTTTTTTTTTCTTTTTATTTTTCTCTTTCTTTTCATTGTGCGAACTAGCGAACACAAATACAAGTGTGAACTATAAAATATAAATACAAAGGCTAATTATAACATACAAATACAAGTGGAAGCTATAAAATACAAATGCGAACTATAACATATAGATACAAGTCTGAACTATCATTTGTATTTTTTAATTATTGAAAAGGAATGATTGATTTTCTTTTTACGAATACTTGTTTGTATTTATTTATACGAGTTATATCTATTGATACAAATAAATACAATTCAACTTTTTTGTAAAAATACAATATGTATTTGTATTTTTAAAATCATTGGTTTCATTTGTTTGTAATTGTATTTGTATCAAGTGATATTTATTTATTTATAAATATGAATAATAGTTTTGACATACAAATACAAAATGGTACATTTGTATCAAATGATACATTGCATGTTTATATATTTTAGAATCAAGAAAATACAATTAATGCATTTACTTGTTTGTATACAAACAAATGATAAATTGTACATAATTATGGTTAAATACAATATGCAATAAATATAATCTAAATATACAAACACAATAAAATCATAATACAAATACAAAACAGTTCTTTAAAATACAAGTGTGAATTATATAAAATATAAATGATGGTGCGAACTAACAAATACAAATACAAGTGCGAACTATAAAATACAAATATAAACGCAAACTACAAAATACAAATACAAGTGCGAACTTAAAAATACAAATACAAATACAGTTGTATCAATGAATACAAAAATATAAAGGACGACGTGACTACAAATAGATAAACAATTATGGTATTTACGTTATCACCAATGACTTGTGCTTGACTAGTTATATTTTTTAAAAATACAAAAAAATATAAAATAGAACAAAAAAAATGATAAAGAAAATAAGTACAAAAAAAAGAAAAAAAAAAGAGAGATAGAAGAGAGAAAAAATATATAAAAAATAAAAAAAATAAAAAATAGGAAAAATTAGAAAAAAAAAAGAAAAACTGAGGAAAACACGAAAAAGAAAAAAATATAAAAAAGAAAAAAAATGATACTTAGTGTTTTCGGCAAGACTAAATATGTAGTGTCTTTATATTTTTATGAATACAAACCACTGAGTAAAAGTGAATACAGCGGCTGTGAATCGAATACAGCAGTTAAATGGTACTGTATTTATATTTTATATGAATACAAACTATTGATAAAATCGAATACTGCGGGCGTAAATTGAATACAACGGCTATAAATGGTAATTATGTAAAATATGGCTATGAAAGATGAGTTTTTCAGTAAAATGTGGCTATTTTTAAAAGATCCCCTTTTAATTTTTAGTTAACATTTATAACTATAATGTTTTATGATTCAATAAAAGAAAAAATGGTACTAGTTTTGTATAGTTCTGGTTGTTTACAGCTTAGCTTTATTAATTAAAAAAAATCTAATTCGATTTAACTTAAAGACCGTGTGAATATTGAAATATATTAAATTTAAATTTATATATTTATTTGGATGATATTAAAGTCAAGAAAATAGTCTAAATGATGTGACTAATATGATTGCGTTAATCATTTAATCTCAAATTTATTCGGCTAATTCAATTGAAATGATGAGCCCATATTTATTAGGGGAAATGACAAAAATGACACCTAAAATTAAAATAATATAACAAAAATAACACCCACAATTAAATTCCCAATAAATAGCCACTATCAGTGTAAACCGCATACAATTTCATCTTCTTCTCCCCCTTTTTCTCCATTCCCTCTATTGCAAAATTCTTTCAATTTCTCACTATAACTTTAAAATTCACCTATCGAATGCTCATTTTTGTTGTATGGTTCCCAACAAATTAGTGCAAAAAAGGTTTTTTTTTTTACTGTGATTTTGAAAGTTTGAGTCTTTTTGGGTCTTTCTAGAAAGAATTGCACATGAAGGATTTCACCATCAAATCTTCTTTGACATGGCTGACATCGAGCATATCGTCTCCCTTTCTTTCTTTTATTTTCATTCATAATTTTCTTTCCATTCAAACTCTTAAACCTCCATTCCTCTACCTTTTTTGATACTCCAATTTACCTTTCTCATTCCACAAATTTTTTATAAAATATCCAAAAATTTGCATTTAATTAGCTTCCTATAGTTTTTCCATTGTAAATTTGCTAAAAACTGATACAAAATAATGACTTCCGCTTCAATTTTAGTTCCAATAATAATAAAATACAAAGGTATATGAGTGTGCTATATGTACACAAAAACATGCACAAATTTCTACCCATCCATTTGAAAAGATGTATGAATGTGTTATATATACTATATCAATTTGGTATAGCTACTGTATATGCTTGCACAGATTTTCTCTGTAAAAGGTGTAATTATGTGGTATATATACTGTATTAATGTGGTATAAAAGTGTATCAATTTGGTGCAAAAGAGTGCCAGTTGGGTATATGGATACTGCATATGCATGCATATGTTCCCCTTCTCTCTTGTTATAAGAGTGTATCAATGTGGTATAAAAGAGTATCAATTGGGTATAGAGATCCTCTCTCTTTTTTAAAAAGTGTATCAATGTAGTATACAAGTGTATTAATGTGGTATAAAAGTGTATCAATTGGGTATAAAAACTGCATGCAGCCGACTGACTTCAATTGTTATAAATTGGGACAAATGGCTAAAAAAGAGAAATAAATTGGGTCAACTGGCTCTAATTGTCCGCATTTTCAAATTGTGGGCCACTTCTTTTCAAAATGGCCAACCCATGCCTTTTTTCCTATTTATTAACCCAAAGCACAAATGTGTGCTAACTCAGCTTAAAAGTCCAAGCTCATGTCTCTTGTCACATAAAGTGGCAATCCATATTAAATGCAAATGAGCCACTAAAAGCATGCCATGTATCACTATTATGTGAAAATCTAAGTTAAATGGAATGAGCCACTAAAAGCATGCCATGTGTCAATATTATGTGTCGATTCAAGTTAAATGAAATGAGTCACTAAAAGCATGTCATGCATCAATATTATGTGGCAATCCAAGTTAAATGAAATAAGCCACTAAAATCATGTCATGTGTGCAGATGACATGTTCTAGCCAATCAAATTAGAGCTTGTCACCAACAAAATGTGATCGGTCAATTTCAAACAGATCAATCAAATCATATAATTGTCTTACCCCTCCAACTATAAATAGAGGTCCTTATAATTCATAAAGGGAGGATTTTGAGAAATAAGAAGCAAGAAAAGAGCTCATTCTTCAAAAATAATAATTTCTCTGTAAGCTATAAGTTTCAAGCAATCAAGCTTAAGATCAAGTTCAAGATCAAGAATCAAGGAAATTTTGTTAAAGATCAAGTTACTTGTTCTTATTCATTATTTGTGGCAATCATCCAAGTATTTTTGATGAATTAATATCCAAATTCAAGTTCGAAGACAAAGATTCAAAATCAAGCTACTCAAGCCCTTGAATTCAAATCAAGTTCAAGTCCAAGTTCATACTTACTTTGAAGAATCAGAGAATTATCATGGAGATTGTAACACTTACTACATTTGAATCAAATATTATATTTTGTTACTTCAATTTTCCTGTCTTGATTATTATTTTCTTGAAGCGGAGAATTTGTTGTCTACAAATTCTGGCACACCCAGTAGGACATTCTCTATCTCTCATATCTTCATATTAATAATCCTATTTAAGATTATTGAAATAATATCTAAGAAATTTTACTCTAAATCTGTTATTGCTAAGGCTACTGACTCCAAGTTTTCCTCTAAGGTGGACAACATGCTTGATGCTACCATAGAAAGTGTGGGGCCAATTACTAAGGACAAAGCAAACTTACTACGACAAAAAACACTTGAAATGTCAGCTATATTAGCTTCTGCATTTGATCTTCAGTCTTCAAAGAGGGCAAAAAATTTTCCCAATGAGTTGGAAGAAGGGGAGAATATCATTGAGATCATTGAGAAGACTTTAGCTCGACTTAGCCTATTTAAGACTACGGACCCCACCATGTTAGAAGATGAAGATGCATTGATCACTAAGTCTGTTCCAATCACTCAGCATGAACTATTTTACTCAGATTTCAGTTTGAGGGAAAATCCATGCTTTAATTCGTCATCTTCAATGGCTATCTAAGAAATGGTGACTAACACCTCAACTATTAAATAGCAACTTGCATGTTTAACAAAAGCGATTGAAGGCCAAAGAAAATATGTGCAAGATCAGGATAATCAAATCATCAAATTGACAGACAGAGTTGAAAGTGTTATAGAGAAAGGCTCAAGTCATGCATTCGAGAAGCGTCCGATGGAACAAGAAAAATAAGACTCATCTGTGAAGCAAAGGAATATTGTCGAGAACTGCAAATATCCGCTGAAGGGTTAATCCCAATTCACCAACCGAAGGACTTTATTATGGGACCTATTTAAAGACAAGTAAGATATTGCTTCCAAACTATATTTAACATATACCAAGATATGTACTTATGAATTGATGGTTTGAAGATTCTTGTAGGTTGTCAACCCCAAAATTTCAATAATTTGATGGTAAGGGAAACCCAAAGCAACTTGTTGCACAGTTTGTTGAAACTTGCAATAATACTGAAACTTATGGAGATTATCTTGTTAAACAATTTGTGCACTCCTTGTAAGGAAATGCACTTGATTGGTGTAGTAACCTTGAGTCTGGTTTCATTGATAGTTGGGAACAACTCGAACATAAATTTATTAATCATTTCTATAGAACGAGAAGTATAGTAAGTATGGTTGAACTTACAAATATGCACCAATGAGAGGATGAATGCGTCATTGAGTTCATCAATAAATGGACGAATACAAGTCTTAATTGGAAAAACAAACTTAGTGAGGCTTTTGGGATAGAAATATGTATTCAAGAAATATATTGAGGACTTTGTTATATCCTATAGGGCATCAAACCCAAGTCATTTGAAGAACTTTCCACATGCACTCATGATATGGAGTTAAGCATGCCCTCAAGTGGAAATCAAGGACAAAATATTAATAAGCCTAAAAAAGGAAAAAACATACTAGAAGTGAAGAAAGGGGGTAGATTTGTGCCAAAGTTTGAGAGAAAAGAGGTGGAAATGTTAATGCGACACCATTGAGGGTCACCACAAAGCTAAGTAAAAATAAAAGTGTGAAAACCATATCTTTCCAAAATAATGCCAGCAAAAAGTTAACTTTAGAGGACATGCAAGCAAAAGAGTATCCATTTTTGGACTCAGATGTCCCAACAATTTTTGAAGAACTTCTTTCATTGAAACTCTTTAAGTTACCTGAAATGAAGCATCCAGATGAAGGTAGAAGGACTAATGATCCAAACTACTATAAATATTATTGGTTGTTGGGTCATCCCTTAGAAAAGTGTTTTATATTCAATAAAAAGGTCATGGACTTGGCCCGTGAAGTAAAGATACTGCTCGAAGATGAGAAAGAAAGTTTAATGAAGTATCTATCACTTTTGGTTCACTTAATCCCATATTTTTTTGAAACTTTGTTGAAGACATGAATGTAAGGAGGTATAAGACCCCGCAAAGTCGTAGTCATTTTAGTCCTATATAGCATGCCAAAAGAGGCCCCAAACATAGAAAATTTCAGCTAAGTTTTGACACTTTGTCTCATTTTTTCCCTCGATATTTCAATGGCATCATTTATGATCTTTCTAGCCTTAAATTGTCTATTTTTAAATTGATTCATTATCAGAGATGTCAATAGGTCATATTGGGTGAGTTTTGAAATTTTTGGGACTTCGTTTGAGTTGTGTTTGGATGGCCAAAACAACAAGCCAATGCGATCATGACGCGTCGTGTTAGCTATCGCGTTGCACCCATCGACGCGATGTATTGATAATCGCTTAGACCCCATCGACGTAGCGCATCGAGTACCATGTCATTGGGCATAGTTTACTTACTTAATTATGAGTTTGTGAGGGTATTTAGGTCCTATTTCCCTCACCCAATTCAGCTAAAATACGAAATTAAGGATCCAAAAGGGAAAAATATACTCATTATCTCACAAAGTACTCTCAAGAACAAGCCCTAGTTTCATCAAGCTAAAGATCAAGTCCCGATAATTCACCATAATTCCCACAAAATCAACAATCAAGGTATGTTAGGTGTTCATCCTTGGGTCTTCTTCTACCTTTGGAGTTCAAGAAACCTTTTTGAAAACTTGAGTTATGATTCCCATGTTATGAATCCAAATATACTTATGTATGGATTTCAAGTTAAGATCTTTTATGAGTTCCATAAAATTATGTTAGCATGTGTGTTGAATTATGAATCTCTCATGTCAAAACCCTTGAATTCGCAAGTTACATGTTGAAGTTATGATGCCCTATATATTTATTCTTCATGTATCACAATCATGCTCCCCAAGTGTTTGTTCTAATGTCCAAGTGACTTGACCAGTGTAATCATGACATGTTAGCATATGATGTCATTCATGTACAAGTTCATAACCTCCAAGTGTTTGACAAAATGTCTCAGTGAATGGATTGTGAACAATTGACTATTGCTATGCCTTTAAGATTTGTTATGTTTTATCAATTATGCTATCGGGTCCTGGGGGTATTTATTACCCAAAATCTAGCTGTTTACCTAGTTGCAGTAGCTATAGAATAGTTTTAGTAAAGGTCAAGATCAGTAGTACTCAGTCAGTTAACAGAACTCAGTGAACTCAGTCCAGATCAGTCAGTCCATACAATCAGTGTTAGTTCAGTCAAGCCTAGTACAGTCTATTGATCAGTTCAGTGTCAATTCAGTTGGGAGTAGGATTCAACACCGAGCGAAACCAGGGATGGAAGCATTCCTACCAGCAGAGGGTTTGACCCTTAGTAGCATTCCCTGCGTTATAGAACTACATAAGCAGTGTAGGGTAAGTTATCCTCCTGCTAGACCAGGGTTGACGCAATCATATATATTTTATGAGTTTCGTGCCAGATTAGGGTTGACCTAACATTGTTAGTATCTCATGACAAGGTGCTAACACCCTTCCAACTGGGGTCACAAGTTGGATCCCAAATCAATTTATAATTGGGGTATGTCTGTTAAATAAACACTTCCACATTACAGTTTTAGCCTCAGTATTCAGTAAAGAACTCAGACAGTTCAACAGAACCATGGCTATCAGTTATCAGTTACACATCCATCAAAATTCAGTACTTTAATTTCAGTCTAAACATTTAGTTAATTTGTATTCAGTTGCCCGAATTCAATACTTTAGTTTTAGTCTAATTTAGACAGACGTTATATGTGAAGTGCTGTATATTCAGTATGTTTAGTAGTTACAGTTTTGCGTGTACTCTCATCCAGTTACTTCATGATGTTCATTCAGTTAGTTAACAACTCATGCATATGAACCCATGTATATCAACCTACCTCACTTAGCATACCAGTACATTTAAAGTACTGACACATACTCTTACTTTGCACTATGATGTCTCATATTATAGGTTCAGACGCACGAGTTCCTGATCATACTTAGCAACTTAGGATATCAACAGCAGATTTAGTGGTGATTCTTCATATTTTGAGGACAGGGTTTATTTATTTCAATATTTTAGTTAGCTCAGTTGTTATTTCAGTTGGAGTTAGTTGGGGGTTTGTTCCATCAACTTCATATTCAGACAGTTAGAGGCTTTCAGACTAGCACAGTCAGTTATTCCTTTTTTCAGATGTTATTATCAGTTACTCTCTTTTACTATATCAGTATTTTGAGATCTTTATGTCATTTTTAGTTTTACTTTCACATATATTTTTATTATTATTATTTAGTGCTCACAGTAGGTACCAGTCATGAGTTAGCTTGTGATCCTTTGGAGTCGTAAGCACCGTGTGACATCAAGGGTGTGGACTCAGGGCATTACAAACTTGGTTTCAAAGCCTAAGGTTCTAAAGAGTCCTAGGGAGTCTGAAAGCCACGTCAAGTAGAGTTTTGTGCATGGGTGTGTAGCGCGCCATACTTATGGACAAGGGGCTATGAGATATTTTTGGAAAAGTTCCCTTCTTTCAGTGTTCATATCATGAGAGCTAGCATGAGCTCAACTTAAATTCTATGTGTAATCCAATTTTCCTTTTGTTTATAGAATATGCCTCCCAAAAATACCAACGAAAAAACAATTGGGAACCAGCCAGCACTTCTGCCTAGTTAGGAAGATCCCCTGAATTAGCATGTTTCTCACGTAGAATTTAGAGCAGCTTTCACCACCCTAGCTTATTGTGTAGTAGCACAGAATGAATGCCCAGCTACTGTTCAGGCCAACCTAGTGTACAATACTTCTACAACTATAATTCGAGACTTTACTCGAATAAATCCTCCTTTCTATTTGGGATCTAAGTCTAAAGAGGATCCACAAAAATTTCTTGACATGGTACAGAAGGTAACAAACACTATGGGGGTAATCGCTATTGAGAGTGCCAAGTTAGCTGCCTATCAGTTGCAGGATGTGGCTCATACATGGTTTAAGCAGTGAAAGGCAGATAGGGTCGCAAATGCAGGGCCATTAGAATATGAAGAGTTTGCTACTGCCTTTCTAGATAGATTTTTCCCATTGGAGTTTAGGTAAGCCAAGATTTTAGAGTTCATTAACCTAAAGCAGGGTAACATATGTGTGAAAGAGTATTTCCTCAAGTTTACTCAGTTAGCCGGGTATGCTCCTCATGTGGTAGCTGATAACAGATCTAAGATGAGTAAGATTGTGTCTGGTATGTTGGACAGTGTGGTTAAGGAGTATAGGACCGCAATGCTAATTAAGAAGATAGACTTGGCTAGGTTGATGGTCCATGCTTAATAGATAGAAAAGAAGAAAACTAAGGAGAAAGAGAGGGAGAACTAGAGGGCTAGAATAGGTAGATTCAACTTCACTCAGCCTAAGTCAGAGGGTGGTAATCATCCTCAGTTCCTTCTGAAATCTTCAGTTCCAGCTCATTCCCCAGCCAGTGATCCAGTGCCTAAATTGAGGAATGGTAATAAGGATAGAGCGCGAGGCTCTAAATCTCAGAGTAGTGTTAGCAGTGCTCAAACAAATCCTCTTTGCTAAAAGTGTGGCAGAAACCATTAGGGTATTTGTAGAGCTGGCAGTGATGTATGTTTTAGATGTGGCAAGCTAGGACATAGGATCAGAGAGTGTCCTCAGGTGGGTTCGCAAAGTCAAAATATTCTCTCCCCAGCGCAGTTTGATCGCCCATTTCAGTAGGGTGCTGCTTTCAGTGCCACCAGTGGGCAATAACCAAATAGGCTTTATGCACTCTAGTCCCAACAGGATCAGGAAAGTTCTCCTGATGTGGTCACATTGTATGTTACAACTTTACCATTTACATATTTATGCTTTGCTAGATCCATAAGCTTCTTTGTCCTTTGTAACTCCTTATATAGTTGTTGACTTTGGAATTAGTCTCAAAATCCTAGCAGAGCCCTTATCAATCTCTACCCCAGTGGGTAATCCTATCATAGTCCGATGGGTATACAAGAACTTTCTGGTTATAGTATCTCAAAAATTTATTTCAGCAGACTTAGTAGAGTTAGAGATGATAGATTTTGACATTATTATTGATATGGATTGGCTCCATTCATGCTATGATTCAGTTGATTATAGAAATAGAGTTGTGTGTTTTCAGTTCTTGAATAAACTTGTCCTAGAATAGAGGGGTAGTACGCTTAAAGGTTGACTTATTTTATACCTTAGAGCGAGAAAAATGATACCCAGGGGGTGTGTCTATTATCTTGTGCGAGTTAAATTCTATTTCTGAGACTCATAATCTTGATTCAGTTCTAGTAGCAAGTAAATTTCCAGATGTGTTTCTATAAGATCTTCCTGGAGTTCCTCTTGAAAGGGAAATCAACTTTGAAATAAACCTTCTTCCAGACACTCAGTCCATCTCTATTCCACCATACAGAATGGATCCAGCCAAACTTAAAGAGTTGAAGAAACAGTTGAAGGATCTCTTAGATAAGGGATTCATCGAGCCCAATGTCTCCCCGTGGGGCACACCATTTCTATTCGTGCGTAAGAAAGATAGTTCTCTTAGAATGTGTATTGACTACCGTCAGTTGAATAAAGTCATAGTCAAGAACAAGTATCCACTCCCTAGAATCATGATGTGTTTGACCAACTTCAGGGTGCCAGTTACTTCTCTAAGACCGACCTCAGATTCAGTTATCATCAGCTTAGAGTTAGAGAATGTGATATTCCGAAAATAACTTTCAAAACTCGGTATAGTCACTTTGAATTTCTAGTCATGTCATTTGGTCTTACCAATGCCCCAATAGCTTTCATGGACTTGATGAACCGAGTGTTTAAGCAGTACTTGGACATGTTCATCATAGTCTTCATTGATGACATTCTTGTCTACTCCCATATTGAAAATGATCACGCAGACCATCTCGAAATAGTATTACAGACCCTCAAAGCCCATTAGTTGTTTGTCGAATTTAGTAAATGCGAATTTTGGCTAAGGTCAGTAACTTTTCTTGATCATATAGTTTCTGATGATGGAATTAGAGTTTATTCTTAAAAGACCAAAGTAGTGAGAAACTAGCCCAGACCCATATTTCCATTAGATATCATGAGTTTCTTGGGTTTGGTTGGCTGTTAGTGACGGTTTGTTGAAGGATTTTCGTCTATTGCATCCCCATCTCCAGATTGACTCAGAAGAAAGTCAAATTCCAGTGGTCAGATTCTTATGAGAAGAGTTTTCAGGAGTTGAAGACTCGACTCACTACAATCCTAATTTTGACTTTACCTGATGGTTCAGATGGTTTTGTAGTAAATTGCGATGCTTCCAGAGTTGGTTTGGGGTGTGTTTTGATGTAGAGAGGTAAGGTTGTTGCCTATGCCTCTAGACAACTTAAGCCTCATGAAAAAAATTATCCCACCTATGATCTAGAGCTAGTAGTTGTTGTGTTTGCCTTAAATATTTAGAGGTACTATTTGTGCGGGGTGTATATTGATGTGTTCACAGACCATAAAAGCTTACAGTATGTGTTTTCTTAGAAAGACTTGAACTTTTGTTATAGAAGATGGTTAGAGTTGTTGAAAGATTATGGCATAAGTGTTCTGTATCACCCAAGAAAGGCCAATGTAGTGGAAGATGCCCTCAGTAGATTTTCCATGAGTAGTGTTGCTCACATTAAGGATAGTAAGAAGAAGTTAGTTCAGGAAGTTCATCAGCTTACCAGACTAAGTGTTCATTTGGTTGATTCGGCTGAGGGTTGTGTTTGGGTGTAGAATAGTTTGAAATCATCTTTGGTTTCTGAAGTAAAAGAAAAGTAGGATAGGGATCCCAGTTTAGTTAAACTGAAAGAGTCAGTCAGAGACTAAAAGGTAAAGGTTTTCTCCCAAGGGAGAGATGGTGTGTTGCGTTCCTAGGGTAGACTATGTGTGCCATATATGGGTGACATGAGACAATGAATTCTTGTAGAAGAACATGGTGCACGTTACTTGATTTATCCAGGGGATAATAAGATGTATCGCAACTTATGGGAGATCTACTGGTGGAGTGCGATGAAGAGAGACATTGCAGAGTTTGTGGCTAAGTGCTATACTTGTAAGCATGTGAAGATTAAGCATCAAAAGCCTAGTTGTTCTATGCACGAGTTCAGTATTCCCACATGGAAGTGGGAAGAAGTAAAAATGGACTTTGTGATGGGTTTACCTCATACTCGTTGTCAGCACGATTCAATTTGGGTCATTGTGGACAGGATGACTAAGTCAGCCCATTTTTTATCAGTTCATATTTTTATTCAGCTGAGGACTATGCCAAGCTTTATGTCAGAGAGTTAGTTATATTTCACGGTGTTCCATTGTCTATTATTTTAGATAGGGGTACGCAATTCACCTCTCACTTTTGGAAAGCCTTCCAAAAGGGTTTTAGTACCCAAGTCCACCTCAGTACAGCCTTCCACCTTCAGATAGATGGTCAAGCAGAAAGGACCATTCATACTTTAGAAGATATATTGAGAGCATGTACCATTGACTTTAAGGGTAGTTGGGATGAGCCCTTATCTTTGATTGAGTTCACGTATAATAACAACTATCATTCCAGTATTTAGATAGCTCCATTTGAGGCTCTTTATGGGTGGAGATGTATATCTCCTATTGGTTGGTTTGAAGTAGGTGAGGCTACAGTAGTAGCGCCTGATTTGGTGTTTAATGCCTTAGAGAAAGTTCAGTTAATTAGAGAGAGGCTTAAGAAAGCCTAGAATAAAGAAAAATCGTATGTAGATGTGAGAAAAAAAATCTCGAGTTTGAGATTGGCGACTTTGAGTATTTTAAAATCTCACCCATGAAGGGAGTGAAGAGATTTTACAAGAAGGGAAAACTTAGTTCCCGATATGTTGGTCCTTACAGGATTCTCAGTCGTTTCGGTAATGTAGTTTATGGGCTTGAGTTACCTTCAAACTTAGCATCAGTGCACCCAATATTTCATGTCTCCTTGCTAAGAAGTGCATTGATGACCCAGAAGTTGTAGTCTCTATAGAGAGTATAGATATTCAGAACAGTCTTTCTTATGAGAAAGTCCTAGTCGAGATCCTTTATTGTCAGATTCGCAGACTAAGGAACAAAAAATTTCCTTTGGTCAAAGTTCTTTGGCGGAATCAGTCAGTTGAGGGAGATACTTGGGAATAAGAAGAAGACATATGAACCAAGTATCCTCACCTCTTCTCTTCAAACTCAGACTCAACCTAAGGTAATAGTCTTCCTTAGATTTATCTATTCCATGCCCAGTTACAGTTGTATAACATTCTCATATCATTCATGCATTCATGATATAGTTCAGTCATATGTCATGTCTTCAGAATTCAGTCATGCTTAATTTATGCATGTCAGTGTAAGTACAGTTCCTCAGTTACTCTTAGTTCAGTCAGCCTCATTCGAGAACGAATGTTCCCAAGGAGGAGATATTGTAAAACCCCGCTAATTCCAAGTCATTTCCGTCCTATTTAGCATGCCAAAAGAGGTCCCAGACTTAGAAAATTTCAGCTAAGTGTTGACACTTAGTCTCATTTTTGGCCTCGATATTTCAATCATTTATGATCTTTCTAACATAAGATTGTCATATTTTAAATTGATTCATGATAAAGAATGTCAATAGGTTATATTAGGTGAGTTTCAAAATTTTTGTACTTTTTTTGAGTTGTGTTTGGATGGCCAAAACAGCAAGCCAATGCGATCTTGATGCGTCGCATTGGCTATCACATTACACCTATCGACACGACATGTCAGTGATCGCGTCAACCCCATTGACATGGTGCGCCGGGTATCGCGTCGGTGGGCATAGTTTGCTCACTTAATTATGGGTTTGTGAGGGTATTTAGGTCCTTTTCCCCTCACCCAATTTAGATAAAACACAAAATTAAGGATCCAAAGGGGCAAAATATGCTCATTTTCTCACAAAATACTCTTAAGAACAACCCTAGTTTCATCAAGCTCAAGATCAAGTCCCAAGAATTCACCATAATTCCCATAAAATCAACACTTAAGGTATGTTAGGTGTTCATCCTGGGGTCTTCTTCCACCCTTGGAGTTCAAGAAACCTTTTTCAAAACTTGAGTTATGATTCCCATGTTATGAATTGAACTATAATCATGTTTGTGTTGTTGTATAGATTTCAAGTTAAGATCTTTTATGAGTTCCATGAAATTATGTTAGCATGTGTGTTGAATTATGAATCTCTCATGTCAAAACCCTTAAATTTTCATGTTACATGTATGTTTATTCTTCATGTATCACAATCATGCTCCTTAAGTGTTTGTTCGAATGTCCAAGTGACTTGACCAGTGTAATCATGACATGCTATCATGTGATCTCATTCATGTATAAGTTCATGACCTCCAAGTGTTTGATAAATATCTCAGTAAATGAATTGTGAACAATTGACTATTGTTATGCTTTTAAGATTTGTTATGTTTTATTAATTATGCTATCGAGTCCTGGGGTATTTATTACCCAAAATCTAGCTGTTTTCTTAGTTGCAGTAGCTATAGGATAGTTCTAGTAAAGATTAAGATCAGGTATTACTCCGCCATTTAACAGAATTTAGTGAACCAAGTCCAATTTAGTCATTCCACATGATCAGTGTTAGTTCAGTCAATCCTAGTACAGTTTAGTGATCAGTTCAGTGTCGATTCAGTTGGGAGTAGGATTCAAAACCGAGCGAACCTAGGGATGGGACATTCCTAATAGAAGAGGGTTAGACCCTTAGTAGTAGTCCCTACATTATAGAACTATATAGCCAACATAGGGTAACTCGTCCTCCTGCCAGACTAGGGTTGACACAATCATATATATTTTATGAGTCTTCCTGCCAGATTAGGGTTGACCCAGCATTGTTAGTATCCCGTGGCGAGGTGCTAACACCCTTCCAACTGGAGCCACAGGTTGAACCCTAAATTAGTTTATAATCCGGGTATGTTGGTTAAATAAACACTCCCACAATTACAGTTTTAGTCTCAGTATTCAGTAAAGAACTCAGACAGTTCTACAGAACCATGGCTATCAGTTATCACTTACACAACCATCAAAATTCAGTTCTTCAGTTTCAGTCTGAACCTTTAGTTATTTGTATTCAGTTACCAGAACTCAGTACTTTAGCTTTAGTCTAATTAAGACAGACGTTATATGTAAAGTGTTGCATATTCAGAATGTTCTGTAGTTACAGTTTTTCATGTACTCTTATCCAGTTACTTCACAGTGTTCATTCAGTCAGTTAACATCTCGTGCATATGAACCCACGTATTTTAGCCTACCTCACTTAGAATACCAGTTCATTCAAAGTACTGACACATAATATTTCTTTGTGCTATGATGTCTCATATCATAGTTTCAGACGCACGAGTTCCTGATCATACTTTTACTAATGTGAATAAGGTATTTGAGATCAATGTGGCATTATCGAGTAAGAAGGTGACTCCAATTATTCATTATGTCCCAAAGAAAAAGAAGGTTGAAGTCCAATCATCTGGGTTGCAAAAAAATGTGTTAGGAGGGTTGACTTTTCCTATTAAGTAAATTGATGTGATCAAGTCACCTTCAAGTTTGGTGGAAGTTTTTGTCGTCTAATCTTGATTCGTAAAGAGTGAGGGTTTTGACCCAAACGCCTATAAGTTATTGAAAATAGCTGGATACATTCCCAATGAAGCCTTTAAGATAGGGAAGCTCCCACATAAAGCATTTGAAGGGAAGCTCCCACATGAAGCATTTGAAGGGCCAAACCATTGCCAAAATCCTACTCAGAGAATGATGATAGAGTAAAGATATGCTGTGAAACAATCACGTGAAGGTTTAGGTTACAAACAACCATCCCATGTATCTATAAATAGGGCATTTATTAACTATATTACCCCTAAGAAAGATTCTACAACATCTAACAAAAAGGTTTTTGTGTTTGATCAGCTCACTGACCCAAGTCCAAGAACGTTGGTTCTTTATAGGGTGGTCTAATGAAGAAGAAATACAAACACTACGGAAATGATAATAGGATGGAAGAACATTTTAATGCTAAAGATCCTAATTTTCACAAAAGTTGTTCTTATTTTATTCCTTCTAGAATAAAGAGAGAAACAAAAGTCCTACTTTCATGTGAAGATGTCCTCAAAGCAAGAACTCATACTATAGTTCATGCTAAGGAGCGTGATGAAGATGTAGAAAGTGTAGGATCATCATATCACATCATAATTTATGACAAGGAAGGTACTCTCCAACATGTGAAGATTAAATACAAGTTTGTTAATATTAACACATATCATTACATATCTTTTAATGATGGTGATCCTCAAGAGATTGAAGATGCTAAAGATGCACCACCTGAACTTGAGGAGGGGGTAAGGAATACTGTTGATTTACTAAAGAAAGTCAATCTGGGGATTGATGAAGATCGAAGGCCTATATATGTAAGAGCCTTATTAGATATAGATGAAGAAAACAAGTATGTTGAGTTGCTTATGGAGTTTAGAGAAGTATTTTCTTGGATCTACAAAGAAATACCAGTATTAGATCCGAAAATTACAGTTATCGCCTTGCTGTGAAGAAAGGTGCTCGCCCTATAAAGCATACTTAACATTACTTTAAACCTCCCTTTACTTGAAATTGAATTCAACAAGCTCATTGAAGTAGGTTTAGTTCGTAAAGTCAAGTATCCCACGTGTATTTGAAGCATAAATACCTATAAGAAAGGAGAATGGCCAAATTCGAGTTTGTGTTGACATTAGGGATCTTAATAATGCATTTCCTAAAGATAAATTTCCTCTTTAGATATCTAAGTTTATGATTGATGCCATAATTGGATATGAGGCAATGTATTTCATGGATGGTTGCACCAAGATATGAAGAACTCACAGTCTTTCGCACTCCTAAAGAAATATATTGCTATAAGGTGATTACTTTTGGTTTAAAGATTGTTGGTGCTACTTACCAATGAGCTATGCAGAATATTTTTCATGATATGCTTCATAAGAATGTTGAGTGCTATGTTGATGACTTAATAGAGGTATCAAGAAAGATAGATAACCACCCGAAAGATCTGAGAATGGTATTCGAACGATGTCAAAAATACCAACTCAAAATAAACCATTTGAAGTGCGTTTTTAGAGTTTCTTCTGGAAAGTTACTTGGCTTTATAGTTTGACATTGCAGGATTGAAATTGATTAAGATAAGGTAGATGCTATTATAAAGATGCCTGAAGCTAAATATATTCATGAGCTGAAAAGTTTGTAAGGAAAGTTGGCGTATCTTAGGTGGTTTATTTTAAACCTAGCTAGAAGGTGTTAACCATTCAGTCATCTTATGAAGAAAGATGTTTCCTTTAAATGGGACTAGGACTACACTAATGCTTTTGAGAGTATTAAGTCATATCTAATGAAGCCTCCAATACTCGTATCTCCTATACCTGGAAAGCCATTGATATTGTATTCCGGCACAAGAAAGATCAGTAAGGGCAATTCTAGCAAAAGAAAACCATGAAGGCAAAGAAAATTCCTTTTATTACTTAAGTAGGATTATGACACCAAATGAGATAAAGTATTCGCCTATAGAGAAGTTGTGTTTGGAACATGTATTCTCAATTCAAAAAATGAAGCATTACTTTTAGGCTCATATTGTACGACTAGTCTCAAAAGCAAATCCTATCAAGTTTGTTATGTCCAAGCCCGTCTTAAGCGATAGACCAGAAAGGTGGTACCTAAAATTCCAACAATTTAAAATTACAAATATCTCTCAAAAGACGGAGAACGGAAAAGTACAGGTAGATTTCCTGGACCATCCATTACACGACCTGAAACTAGGACACATTGTATGGGCGCCTTAGGCTTACATGAATAGGAGGTCACCCCATAATCCAACCTAATTATCAACAACAATCCACAAGGATCGAACGAGTTCATCCATACAATGAGATAGAAAAAACAATATTAGTAGTCATAACTTAAATAGGTCTAAACACTTCATTATATTCATCAAAAAGCTAATATACCCAAGTCCACAGTCATCCACTATACCTCTATACAAATTGATGTTTAGAAAAGTATATGTTGGGACAAGCCCCTAACAATAGCCAAACCAAAACTAAATAATACTAAGTCTAAAGATAAGAAACCAAGAATGAATGTCTTCTGAAAAAAGGAAGCTCACTACTCCAAAGTCAATGCATGATCTATTCTATTATCTAATCATTGCGCAAGAAGAGAAGAAACTCTGACCCCGATGTCGCGTGGGGACATAGCGGTCGAATACAGTTAACGGTTGGAATGTTAGCATGTATCTCGAGGATAAGGAGAAAATAACATTATCATTTAACAAGTTAATGTGCTATGTACAATAACATTTATCCACTTATTCAAACATATAGTTATATCACAAGACAAACAAGGGAACAAGTCTTATTAACATCTTTAAGCAATCATTATACATGAAGGGGAATACTTCAACCTTCCACAGTTATAGATTCAAACATTCTCAATAGACAAGGACTTTAACCATATTCATATTATTATTAGACAAAAGGTAATTTAATCACACGCTCACTCACTGAGCAAGGGATACTAACCTCTGGCACTTCCATTTGGCTAGGTGCTCTAACCTCTATCCATAGTACATATGGGACTCTAACCCAAGTAGAAATTTTAGTTTAGGCAAAGGACTCTAACCACAAGCTATTTCAATTGCGCATGCGACTCTAACCACAAGCCACTTTAGTAGGCAAGGGATTTTAACCACAAGCCATTTCGACTCCCATAGTCGACATTGGGACTCTAACCCTTTGTCCATATATCAACACTTATTCAATTAACATGCAAGGACTTTTAACCCATTATAACCAAGTTCAACACTATACATGACCACAAGGTCCTAATGGGAGCCTTTGTTGCTCAACCATTTTGATAGGCCAATGTCTTAACTCAATTCATCATACAATTTCAATTTATGGTCATTAAGACCCCTACAAGCCATTCACATTTCATTTGCAATCTTATGTCACATTCTTATCATACTTCAGTTCAATACATATTTCAAGTTC
This sequence comes from Capsicum annuum, assembly GCF_002878395.1. Taxonomy (NCBI): domain Eukaryota; kingdom Viridiplantae; phylum Streptophyta; class Magnoliopsida; order Solanales; family Solanaceae; genus Capsicum; species Capsicum annuum. Next base: position 33,026,704 of record NC_061122.1, read on the forward strand.
AATTTCATGTTTAGGGACTTTAACCCCTACTAGTCACCAAACCTACAAGGTCATTAATTTTATAATACATGGTTCATAATACCTTCACAATATCATTTATCAATCATTCATACTTATTAGGCTATTGCCCTATTTCAGAACATTACCAACATGTAACTAGATAATTTACTTAAACATTTTCACAAAAACCTTATGTATATACATTTACCAAGTCCATATTCATGGTAGAAATCATTATCATTAGGGTTAATCAAGACTTACATGTTAAACCACAAACAATAAGCACCCACATATACAAGCCATCACTAATATCATGTATAATCATAAGCTTAAGTAAGAACAAACGCTATTCATCATTTGACAACAAAACCCTTTTCATTGATTTCAAAATCTCCATGTAAAAATACTAATACAAGTGTAAAATACATGGTTTCTGGGTTATTTAACAATGGGAAGAGGTACATTCCTTAAACAACTTGATTTAGTAAGAAACTTGACTCCACTCTTTCTATTGAAGAACACCCTTGGAACCCCAACGTCCAATCCTTCAAAGATGTGTTTGAGAGAGAGTTTCAGATGTTTTGTTACACTCAAAGTGTGTTTTAGGAGGCCATATACACTTATATAGTGAAGGTACTTAGGGTTTAGGGTGTGGAAAATGACCATAAGTTCCTCAACTAAGAGCTAAAAAATGGTCGTCCAGGTGGGTACGACTCACTTGAGTCATCATACCCTAGGGTGTAAGTGGTACTCTAACGCATACCCTAGTCTTATCCTAGTGCATGTACACTAGCTAGGGTATGAATAAACACCATTGAGTTGTATCTAAAGGGTATGATGCATGTCCTAAGCTGTATCCATCAACCATACCAAAAATAGTCCACTCCAAGCTAAGACCTCACTCTATACAATCATGTTGTGTACGACTCGTACACTTAGGTATGATTGAGGGGAGGCTAAATCATACCCAGGATAATAACCCTCACCATACTTCCTAGGGTACGATAGGGGAGTGATATAAGTATACGACCCGTATCCAAGGGGTACGACTCATGCCACTAATCGTAAGTGACATCTAATGGAGAATTTCTTTCAATGGTTCAAAGTATAGATGTCTCAATTCTCCCCCACTTTGATCATTTATCTGGGAATGAGGGATAGTACAAGCATAAACACAATTTAACACACTTTCACATACAATTTAACACACTTTCACATATCAAACAACCTTCAAACAAGCTAGGACAAAGCACACAACAAGGATACAACACATATCATACTCATTATTAATTGACTATCCATTTTATTAACTTTGGGACTCAAACCCATTATTTAGCAATACACTTACTCATTTCATGTAAGACCCCACAAAATCCTAAGCTTAATTCAGTCCATTTATGCTTGTTAAGGGGGTCCCATACTTAGAAGGTTCTAGCTAAGTTTCCAGACTTAGTTTATTTTAGCCTTCGAAAGTTCACACTCTTATTTTGTGACTTTAATGTCCTTTAATAATTCGTATTCTGGCTAATTCATGACTAGGAAGGTCAATAGGTGTTCCTGAACAAGTTTTGGATTTTTTGAAACTCATTTAGACCACGTTAAGAATCCCAAAATAGTGGACCAATGCGATCTTGGCGTGCCGCGTCGCCAATCGTGTTGGTTGATATTTTTGCAGGTTGCTAGGGTCAAAGTACTGAGGATCGTTGCGATGATAGAGCAACACTTCGACTATCGCATCGATTCCATGACGCACCGTGTCGCTAATAGTGTCAGTGCCCAGTTCACAGTCATTTAAAAGCTGCATCCTCAGGGTTATTTCAGTCTTTTTCCCATGCCCTTCAACCCTCATAACACAAAATTTAGCCCTCTTTTGGCTAATCCTATTCATTATTAATAAAATCCTCAAGAACAAAACCCTAGGGCTATCAATTTAAGACTCAATTTCTAAGGGATTCCACCATCAACCTTCAAGAATTCACCAGCTAAGGTATGCCAAGTGTTCATCCAAGGGTTTCTTCCACCCTTGGAGTCCAAGAAACCTTTTTAAAAACTCAAGATAATGTTTTTGATGAATTTCATAATGTAGTTTGGGTGTTCATGACTATTATGTTAATGGGTTCTCTAGTTCATGATTTAATTACAATATCTATGCGAAGTAAAGTAATATATGTGTAGTATCATGTGAAACCATTTTAAACCCTTGAAATTTGTCAATGGGAATATGAATTATGATGCCTATTTGTTACCAAGTGTTTGATAAATTGCTCATGTAAGTTAATAAGTGAAAGAAATCATGCCATGCTCGTTATGTGCAAGTTGTATCATGCAAGTGTTTAAAAAATTATTTATGAGAATGAAATAATGCCATGTTATAGTATGCTAATACATACTCTCCATTCATGTACAAGTAATGCATCTCAAGTGGTTACTGAAATGTCTAAATGAATGAATGATAAACATGTAGCCACTGTTGATCTTTTAAGCTTGTGCCATGATTTATTTATTATGCTATCGATTCCTGGGGGTACTTGTACCCGATAATTTAGCTGTGTGCCTAAGCCAGTGTCAGTTTTCATGATACTCACAGTCATGCCATGATCAGTAGAACTCAGTCAGTCATGTGACTCAGGAAAATTCAATGAATTCAGTATCACTCCAGTAATCTCAGTGATCTCAGTAATCTCTGTAATCTCAATCAGTTATTAGATCTCAGTAGTATTCAGTTCAGACCTCAATAACTCAGTCAGCTAGCAGAACTCAGTAGTATACTGTCAGTTGGCAGAATTTAGTAGTATTCTATCATTCAACAGAACTCAGTTCAGTTCAGTAAAACTGTACCATCAGTAACAGCATAGTCATGCCTAGTGTGAACTAGGAAAATCAATTCAGTGTCTATTCAGTTGGGAGTAGGATTTAGCACCGAGTGAACCCAGGGATGAGGGCTCACCTATTATCCAGAAGCAATCCCTGCGTTCCAGAACTACGTAACTAGCGCAGGTTGAGATGTACCCTTACGAGTCTAGGGACTATTCATCTCCTTTGAGTTTTCCTTACAGGAGGGGTTGACGAAAGAGATCCCTGTCAGAGAGGGTTTACTCACAGCTTGTCTTTGCTCGTGGCACGGTACTGACACCCTTCTAACTGGGGTTACAGGTTGGACCTCACCAGTTCAGATTCAGGGCATGTCGGTTAGATAATTACCTCCCACAGTCTCAGTTTCAGATTTAGTCTCAATAATAGAACTCAATTCAGTTCTACAGATATCAGGACTGTCAGATACAGTCGATCAGCTCAGTACAAAACTCAGCTAGTTCTATCAGAATCAGGACTATCAAATACAGTCATCTAGTTTAGTCTAGAACTTAGATAGTTCTTTAGATTAAGGATAGTCAGATATAGTCATCCAGTCCAGTAAAAAACTCAGATAGTTTTTTAGTATTAGTATACTCAGTTATCAGTAATATAGTACTAGTAACCTCAGATATCGATTACCTATAAACTTCGTAATTCATATCATCAATAGACTCAATTATTCAGTATCCCAGAATTAGTAAACTTATATGTCAGTACATCAGTATTTAGTATTGTCATGACCCCAGTTCCTGTTTATGTATTCATGTATGTATTTCTCACGCGTTTATGTTCATGTCATCAGTCAGTTATTATTGTTTATGCATATGAACCCTTGCATCCAGATTACCTCACTTGCCTACCAGTATATTCAATCGTACTGAGGCATTTTCACTATGGTGTTTTATACCATAGGTTTAGAAGCATGAGCTCCCAAGCATCCTTAGTAGATCAGACGTTCAACAGCCAGACTAGCAGTGAGTCCTTATCATTTGAGGATAGCATGATTATTTTATTACTTTATTATTTTAGTAGTTCGGAGTTAGTTGGGGATATATCCTATCAACTCCACAATTTTTAGTCAGTTTTAGAGGCTTTCAGACTACAGCATATTTCAGACAGTTTATTTCAGTTTTGGGTATTGTTATACCCCATTACAGACATTGTTTTATATTTAGTATTAGTTCAATTTTAAACCTTATGGCCTTATAGCTTATATTCTGCATATTTATGATATATTATTTAGTGCTCATTTACAAATATCAGTCATGGGTTAGCTTGTGGTCCTTTGAGGTCATGAGCACCGTGTATCATTCTGGGTACCAGATTTGGGGTATTACATTTCACAACTTAGGGACTTTAACCCATAGACTTATCAAAGATACTTGCTCGATTTAACACTAGGGACTCGAACCCATCATTTATCAACGACATGAATTAACTCAACAAGGACACACATACAATTTCAAAGCATTAGGGACTTGAACCCATGGTCTAACAAGACAATTCAATTCAAAGCTTGGGGACTTTAACCCCTTGTCTAAATAAGACATAACTCAAGGTAAGAAGATTAACACATACCTTATTCAGGAGTTTCTAGAATGAGAAACAAATGCAAATACTTGGAATTTATGTCCTATTTTGCCTCCCAAGTGGCTTCCTTGGACTTTTGGTTCCTCCATAGAACTTTTGCCGAAGCCATCTCTTTCATTCGCTATCGGTGAACTTGTCGATCCAAGATCCTCACCAGGACCTCCTCATAAGACAAGGAGTCCGAAATACCAACGTATTACAAAGGAACAACCATCCGCAACCTAGAGACATGGATGACTGGGTGATTGAAGTCCATATTAGAATATAACTCCAACTCATAGGCAACTTTGCCTACCCTCTTTAAAATCAAATAGGGACCAATATACCAAGGACTAAGCTTCTCCTTTTTACCAAACCGCATCACTCCCTTCATAGGGGATACTTTCAAGAATACCCAATCACCAACACTAAACTCTAAGTCCCTACACCTCACATCCGTATAGTACTTTTAGCAACTTTGAGCGGTTTTTAATCTATCACGAATCTCTTTTACTTTCTCTAAGGATTGGTAAACGTAATCAGAGCCAAGAAACTTGCCCTCGCCAAATTTGTACCACCTAATAGGAGATCGACATCTCCTACCATACAACACCTCAAAAGGGGCCATGCCAATACTGGAGTGGTAAAAATTATTATAGGTGAACTTAATCAAAGGTAAGTGGTCATACCAACTACCACCATAATTAATCACCCAAGCCTGCAGTATATCCTCCTATGTTTGGATGGTCCTCTCTGCTTTCCCATCCATTTGTCGGTTGAAAGTGGTACAAATTAAAGGAACATTTTAGTACCCAAACCTTTTTGGAATGACCTCCAAAAGTAAGATAAGATCAGAGGACCACGATCCAAAATGATAGAAACTAGAGCACAATGCAACTTCACGACCTCGTAAGATATAACTTGGCATAATCTTCCACCGAGAAATTAGTCCTAATGGGCAAGAAATGAGCAGACTTGGTCATTCTATCCATAATGACCCAAATAAAATCACATTAATTCTAAGGCCGGGGAAGGCATGTACCAAAATCTATATTAATTGCCTCCCACTTCCACTCAGGAAAGTCCATCTTTTGGCACAAGCCATTGGACCTCATGTGCTTAAATTTCACTTATCGACATACTATACACTTAGTCACATAGCTAGCCACCTCATGATTCATATTAATCAACCAATAGAACTCTCTAAGATCGTGATATATCTTTGTGGAACTGAGGTGAATATCTTACCGAGATTCATGATTCTCGGCCATGATTTTTTTCCTTAATCTATCGACGTCGGGAACACATAGTATACCTTGGTATCTAAAGATACCCTTACCCCAATCACAAAGTCAAAAACCTTTTGTTGACCTATATCACTTTTGATCTTTATTAAATCACGATCTAATATTTTCTTTTCTTTTATCTCAACAACAAGAGATGACTGAGAAACTTGGTGCACAAATACACCACCCTCATCTGAGTCCATAATACATACTCCGAGATTAGCTAAACGATGAATGTCTTTCACCAATTCCTTCTTATCATCATCCACATGGGCTAAAGTCCCCATGGACAAACGGCTAAGAGCTTCTGCGACTATGTTAGCTTAACCTGAATGGTAATGAAGACTCATATTGTTATCCTTTAATAACTCGAGCCATCTCATCTGCCGAAGGTTCAATGCCTTTTGAGTAATCACATATTGAAGACTTTTATGATCAGAGAAGATATCAACATTACCCTCACAAAGATAATATTGCCAAATCTTCAAAGCAAAAATAACGGCTAATAATTCTAAGTCATGAGTAGGGTGGTTCATCTCATGAACTTTCAATTGCCTAGAATCATAGGCAACTACCCTACCATGTTGCATCAACACATAACGAAGACCAATTTGAGAAGCATTACAATATACCACAAAACCATCATTACCCTCGAGCAAGGTCAAAATCAGAGCAGAAGTTAATTTATCTTTCAACTTCTCAAAACTACCCTCACATACATCCGACCACAAAAACTTGACCTTTTTTTGGGTCAACTTAGTCAGTGGGGCAGCTATAGTTGAAAAGCTCTCCATGAACCACCTATAATAACTGGTTAAACCTAATAATCTTTGAATATCAGTTGGAGCCGCAGGTCTAGGCAACTTGTTAATTGCCACAACCTTATGAGAATCTGCCATGATCCCCTCACTAGAGATAACATGACTAAGAAAAGCTACGGCTTTCAACCAAAACTCACACTTAGAGAACTAGACATACAAATAATGATCCTTTAAAGTTTGTAACATAGTACGAAGGTGGTTGACATGATCTGCCTCACTCTTAGAATAGACTAAGATATCATCAATGAATATAATGACAAACATGTCTAAGAACGGACGGAAGACCTTATTCATCAAGTCCATGAATGCCGCTGGGGCATTGGTCAACCCAAAGGATATGACAAGAAACTTATAATGACCATGCCGAGTTCTAAAGGTAATCTTAGGGATCTCCGTATCCCTAATCCAAAGTTGATGATAACCCAATCTAAAATCAATCTTAGAGAAGAACTTCGCACCTTGAAGTTAATCAAACATATCATCGATCCTAGGGAGAAAATACTTATTCTTTATGGTCACTTTGTTCAATTGACGATAATCAATACACATACAAAGGAAAATATCCTTCTTGTGCACGAACAATATGAGAGAACCCCAAGAATACATACTAGGATAGATAAAGCCTTTATCTAAGAGGTCTTTTAATTTCTCCTTAAGCTCTTTCAACTCCGCTGGAGCTATCCTATAAGAAAGGATAGAAATTAGATGAGTGTCCAGAACAAGATCAATCCCCAAATCAATTTCCCTATCAGGAGAAATACTGGGAAGATCCTCGAGAAAAACTCAAGAAACTCATTAACCATAGGAACGAATTCTAGAGAAAGCTCTTACAAGTTAGAATATTTAACTCAGACCAGATGATACAAACACCCCTTAGAAATCAACTTTTGGGCTTTAAGATACGAAATGAATCTCCCCTTAGGCACTAGAGAACCACTTTTCCATACAATAACCAGTTCATTAGGGAACTTAAAAATTACCTTACGGGTTCGACCATCTAAGGAAGAATAATAAGAGTGCAACTAATCCATCCCCAAAATGACATCAAAATCAACCATGTCCAACTCTATCAAGTCTACAAGGGTTTTCTTACGACTAATAGCTACCACACACCCTCTATAGACTCTTTTAACAACCATAGAGTCTCCTATTGGGGTTGAAATAGAAAAAGGAACCGACAGGCTCTCGGGACAAAAATCAAGATACACAGCCAAATACGAGGTCACATAGGAAACAATAGACCCTAGATCAAGCAAATAATATACATCATAGGAGAAAAGTTTCAAAATACCCTTGACAACATCGAGGGATGCCTCCAAATCTTGGTGAGTAGCAAGTGCATACAAACGGTTTTGGCTAGTACCGGCGCCAAATATAGAAACAGAGGCAGAGACAACACCCTTTGGTACGAGAGCAGATAAAGTAGAAATAAGAGCCCTGTTGGCCTAAGAAGCCGCTAGAGGGGGGCACTCACGCTACATGTGCCCAATCTGACCATAATAAAAACATCTGTTTCTCCCCTTCTCACACTGACCATGATGACTCTGACCATAGAAGATGCAAACAGGTCGGGGTGGAGCTGACTGAGGACCATTAGCCTGGAATTAGGCACCCTGTTCCCAGAACCTACCACTAAACTAAGATCAAAGATCACCCGATGACTTTGGTAAGGAGAGTGAACACTAGTCAAGGAGAAAGAACCTGAACTCGCCTACTTCTTTCATGGCCACTTGCCACCATCTCTACCAGTTTGCTCGAAGGTCTTAGATTTCTTTCCTTAACTTTTAATTAACTCAATTTTTTTATTCTTCTCTTCTTCCACTTGTTGCATATACACAAACAATCGAGATGTCCATGTTCTTAATCAACAAGGTCGTCTTGCTCTCAAGCACTAACTCATGGGACAGTCCTGAAACAAAGTTACGCATTCTATCCCTTATGCTAGAAACCATCACGGGAGCATACCTTAACAATTGATGGAATTTCAAGGCATACTCTTGAACGGACCTCCTCTCTTGGTTCAAGTTCACAAACTCTTTAGCCTTTGCTTTTCTCAATTCTTGAGGAAAGAAACAGTCTAAAAAAGTCTTTAAAAATCCACCCAAGAAGTTGGACTAGAATCCACATCTCTATACAACTCTTACCCTTCGTACCATTGGTACGCTACATCCTTCAATTGATAGGAAGCAAACTCAACAACTTCGACCTCCGAAGCATGCATGATCCAAAAAATCTTTTCTATTTCATCAATAAATCCTTGAGGATATTCCTCAACCTTCATACTCGTGAGCATAGGAGGGCTTAACCTCATAAATTGGCCAATTTTTGTGGCCTTAGAAGTAGCAGTAGACAGAGCACCATGCTCTGATTGAGAGGCTACCAATTCAGTCAAGAGGTTGATAGAACGACAAAACTCTGCATTAGTAGCATCCCTTTGAGGTGACTGGGGAGGAGTATCACTCTGATAATTGGGGTTAGTGGGGATATGTGGAACCCTACAAGGATGGTTAGATGTCGTAGCTCTAGCCCGAGTTTGAACCCTAAAATTTAGATGAACTTCGTCCATATTATCCCTAGTCAGGACAGAAGTGTTTACCTATGTATCAGATCTCCTTAGAGGAATGATATGAAAGATAGCAAACAAAAATCAGAGGAATTCAATACCTTAGACTCTATAGCTTAAGATTGAAACACAAGAAAGGGGAACATTCCTAAAATGTCTCGTAGTCCCTCTCCTATAAGTGCAGCACACTTTATACCCATAAAAGAGACTCTACTTAACATAGTATTATGGAAACCTAACTGACCATGAACCTAGGCTCTGATACCAACTTGACATGACCTAAAACCGGTACACATCATATGGACACCTCAGGCTCACATGAATCGAAGGTCACCCCATAATCCAACCTAATTATTAATAATAACCCATAAGGGTCAAAAGAATTCCAACCATACAGTGAGATAGCAAAAACAATATTAATAGTCACAACTTAAATAGGTCTAAACACTTCATTATATATATCAAATAGCCAATATACCCAAGTCCACAGTCATATACAATACCTCTACACAAACCGATGTTTAGTAATGTATATGTCGGGATAAGTTCCCAAAAATAGCCAAACCAAAACTAAATAAGACTAAGACTAAAGATACAAGACCAAGAAGGAATGTCTTCCAAAAAAAAAATATCATCACTCCAAAGTCAATGCATGATCTACTCCAATCACCTAATCACTGTGCTTGAAGAGAAAAAGATCTGGCCCTTATGTTGCATGGGGACATAGCGTTTGGAGATAGTTAGCAATTGGAACGCTAGTATATATCTCAAAGATAAGGAGAAAAGAACATTATCATTTAACAATAAGTCAATTTGCCATGTACAATCATATTCATCCACTTATCCATACATATAGTTATATCGCATGCCAAACATGGGAATAAGTCTTATCAATACTCCTTAAGCACGTATTAATTATACATGAAGAGGAAGACTCCAACCTTTCTCAATTATAGTTTCAAATATTCTCCATAGGCAAGGACTTTCACCATATTCACATTATCATTAGACAAAAGGTATTTTAATCACATACTCACTTATTGAACAATTAAGAGGCTCTAACCTCTTGCACTTCTATTTGATTAGTTTCTTTAACCTCAAGCCATAGTATATATGGGACTCTAACCCAAGCTGACATTTTAGTTTGGGAAAGGGACTCTAACCATAAGCCATTTCAATTAGGCAAAGGACTCTAACCACAAGCCACATTAGTAGGCAGGGGACTTTAACCACAACACATTTCGACAAACATTGTCGACATTGGGACTCTAACCCTTTATCCATATATCAACACTTATTCAAATCATATGCAAGGACTTATAACCTATTTTGAGCAATTTCAACACTATACGTCACCACAAGGTCCTCATAGGAGCCTTTGTTGCTCAACCATTTCGATAGGCCAATGCCTTAACTCAATTCATGATACAATTTCAATTTATGGTCATCAAGACCCCTACAAGCCATTCACGCTTCATTAGCAATCTTTTGCCACATTCTTATCACACTTTAGTTTAACACACATTTCAAGTTTAATTTTATGTTTAGGGACTTTAACCCCCACTAGTCATCAAACCTACAAGGTCACCAATTTAACAATACATTGCTCACAATACCTTCACAATATAATTTATCAATCATTCATACTTATTGGGCCATTTTCCTAGTTTAGAACATCACCAATATGTAACTAGATAATTCACTTAGACATTTTCACAACCACCTTATATGCATATATTTATCAAGGCCATATTCCTGGTAGAAATCATTATTAATAGGGTTACTCAAGACTCACATGTTAAACCACAAACAATAAGCACCCACATATTCAAATCACCACCAATATCATGTATAATCACTAGTCTAAGCAAGAACAAATGCTATTCATTATTTAACAACAAAACCCTTTTCATTGATTTCAAATTCTCCATGTACACTTACTAATCCAATTGTATAATACATGGTTTTTGGGATATTTAACAAGGGGAAGAGGTACATTCCTTAAACAACTTGATTCACCAAGAAACTTGACTCCACTTTGCCTCTTGAAGAATACCTTTGGAACCCTAGCATCCAATCCTTAAGGATTTATTTGAGATAGAGTTTTAGATGTTTTGATACACTCAAAGTGAATTTTAGGAGAAAATATACACTTATATAGTGAAGGGAATTAGGTTTTAGGGTGTGTGAAATAACCATAAGGTCCTCAACTAAAACTTGAAAAATGGTCGTCTAGTTGGGTACGACTCACTTGAGTCAATCGTACCCTAACTCGTACCCTAGGATTCTCCTAGGCCATCTATACTGGTTAGGGTATGAATACAAACCATTGAGTCATATCTAAATTATAAGACTCATGCCCTAAACCATATCCATCAACCGTACCCAAAATTGTCCACTCCAAGCTAAGACCTCACTCTATACGATCATGTTGGGTATGACTTGTACGCTTAGGTACGATTAAGGGGAGGCTCACTCATATCCAGGATAGTGAGTAACCCTTATCACACTAACAATAGTACAATATGAGGGGGAGAGGAGGATACAACCCATATCCAAGGGGTACGACTCATGCTCCTAGATGTATCCACCCTAGTGACATCCAACGGGGAATTTCTTTCAATGGTTCAAAGTCTTGGTGTTTCAATATGATTTGCATGATTGGAAGTTATCTGATAAACTACTTGATGATGATGTTATGTTTATAGAAATACAATCTCCTTGGAAGATGTACTTTCATAGCACTACGCATTGTGAAAGAGCTAGTGCTGGAGTAGTATTTATCACTTTGAATGGGAAGTTTTTACACATTCCTTCACTTTAACATAATATTTCTCTAATAATGTCATTGAATATCAAGCGTTCATACTTGGACTCGAAATGGTCATCGATATGAAATAACTACAATTGTAAGTTTTTGGAGATTTTAAGTTAGTGATCAATCAAGTTTTGGGTAGTTATGAGGTCAAGAAGCCCGAGTTTCTCCCTTATCATGATTACGCACAAAATTTGATAAGTTGGATTAGAGAAGTGACCATTCAACACATCCTTAGGATAAAAAATAAAAGGGCTAATGCGTTGGCAACTTTAGCTTCTGCATTGGTATCTATTGATCAAATACAAGTCATTATTTTCCAAAGATGGGTAGTACCACTGCCAAATAAGAATATAGAGAAAGTTGAATAAGTTATCACTACTTCTGAGGCCGAGATCAAAGACTGACGATAACCAATAATTGAATACTTATGCTACAAAATTTTACCAAAAATCCTTCTAAGAAGGATGAAAATCCGATGATGAGCCCCTTGCTTTCTTTACTATAAGTGTACACTCTATAGATGATCATTTGATAGAGAAATCTTACATTGTTTGGGCACAGACGAGTCTGTTCAAACTATATAGGAAGCTCATTCTGGAGTATGTAAAGCGTATCAGTCTGGGCCAAAGCTTCATCTCCATATAAAAAAGATGGGTTATTATTGGAAGATTATGATGAAAGACTACTTGGATTATACTTGAATATGCAAATCTTGTCAGTTCCATGCAAATTTTATACATCAACCCCCAAAGGTATTGGACCCGACAATTGCTTTATGGTGATTGGATGTTGTTGAACCATTACCATGGTCTTTCGGTGGATATTTGTACATCCTAGCTGTAACTGATTACTTTGCAAAATGTGGTGAAGTTGTTTCTCTGAAAGAAGTAAAGAAAGAGAGTGTACCAAACTTCATTCGAGTCAATATTATCTATCTCTTCGACATTCCTAGATATATACTGACAAATAATGCAAGCCATTTGATAATAAGTTGATGAATAAGATATGTGATTTTTTGGCTTCAATCAATGCATCTCCTCTGTGTATTATGTTGCTGCCAATAGCCTTACTGAAGCATTAAATAAAAGACACTTTGTAATTTATTAAAGAAGGTCATGTCAAAGACTAAGTGAGATTGGCATGATAGAATGGAAGAAGCTCTTTGGGCATGTAGGATGACATATTGCACCCAACATAGGAAACTCTTTATTCACTTATTTATGGAATTAAAGTAGTCCTGCCACTTGCGCGTCAAATCCCATCATTGTAACTTACTATTCAAGAAGGACTCACTGACAAAGAAAATGCTCAATTACGCCTTGAAGAATTGAAGACTTTAGATGAAAAAAGGCTAGATGCTCAACAAAGCCTGGTATATTATCAATTCTTCCTATCTTGATCTTTTAATAAGAAGGTTTGACTTATATGCTGTCAAGTAGGCGACCAAGATCTTATGGTAAAAAGGCCCATTATCACCTCTCATCGATCTGGAAGCAAGTTCTCAGCTAAGTGGTATAGTTCATTTATTGTACAAGAAGTATACTTGAGTAGTTCTTACAAGCTCGTTGATTCAGAAGGTTTGCAGATTGGCCCCATCAATGGAAAGTTGATAAAGAGATACTATCCTCGAAGAGAAGAAGAATGCTCCTTAAGACACGAGCCTAAACTGCATATCTCTCCTGGCTTGCAAGAGTATAAAATGTGTATGACCCTATAAAAAATAAAAAAATAATAAGAAAAAAAGTCCGCTATGTAGAAAATATCGAAAAAGGTGGCCTAGGCAAAAGTTAGGGTCAAAATAAATAAATAAATAAATAAGCAAAATTATTGCTCCTTCAAAACTATGTTGTGACTTGATCCTCTTCACTGAGGTATGTAGGCGCTTAGAGTTTCATTCTAAGTTTAGTCTCATTAGTATAAAAAAGAGAATCTCATAGTTCCAGTATTCACACTCCTAGTTATGAGTTTTCTATCACAACACGCGCAAAGCTGAAAAGTCAAGAAAAGCAAACATGAATTGGCTTCAAAATATTATTTAAAATGATTCAAATTCTCTAAAATTTTGAATTTTGTATATATTTTATATTTGAGAGTCTATTTTATGGGGAATAAAGCGGATTTCAATTTCAGAACTCTTTCATCAAGATATAATTTTTTTGTGTAGTAGCGCAAACCAAGAAATATCTGCCTGACAACATTTAAACTTGACTTCAAAATATTATTTAGAACGATTCAAATGCTCTAAAATACTGAATTATGGATATATTTTATATTTAAGAGTCTAGTTTATGGAGGATTAAACGGATTTCAATTTTGATATTCCTACATCAAGGTACAATATTTTTGGTGTGGTCGCGCAAACCTAAAACTGTCTACCTGGCAACATTTAAACTTGACTTCAAAAAATTATTTAGAACGATCCAAATGCTCTAAAATTCTGAATTTTGGATATTTTTTATATTTGAGAGTCTAGTTAATGGAGTACTAAGTGGATTTTGATTTCAGTATTCCTATATCAAGATAAAATATTTTTGGTGTAGTCATGCAAACCTAAAAATGTCTATCTGCCAGCGTTTGAACTAAACTTCAAAATATTATTTTGAATGATCTTAATGCTCTAAAATTCTAAATTTTTGGTATGCATTAAATCGGGAAGTTTGGATTTTGAGAAAAAATTAAGTGGCTCGTAATTTTGACATGCCCTCCTCCAAATATTATTTTTCTACCGTAAAAAGACAAGCTGTTGAACAACGAAATTTATCTGAAGTTGAGGCTTAATACAATATCATCAATGCATTATAAGTAAATAATTTCAAAAGTTGAAAAGCAGAAGAAGTATTGAAAAGAATGTGCAATATAAAGCCAAATAAAATGGGTTTATTTATGTTACTGAATTCAACTGATCAGACAAAACAAAAGGAAAGTACGCAAAAAGGTTTGAAAATAAAGAGAGACATCTCCTAAAGCTAATCTATACAAAACTTATAGTCAACTAAATCCTGAAGAGAAGCCTCTAAGCCTTGCTTCTTATTTTCGACATCATTGGAGGTATTTTTAGTTGCCAAAAAAATATCAGCACACTTAGTGAACTCTTCTTAAGTAGCGGAGACTTTGGATTCAATTTCCTTAGCTTCTTCCTTGGCAGCATCTCAGAGAGCTTTCCACTTCTTCACTTTTTTTCTTGCCTTCTCAAGAGATTGACGAGCAACATATAGTTCTCTAGATTTCTCATGCCTTTCGTTCATCACCAGTTCGAGATGCTCCTTGACTTTTAGATATGACTTTGACTTTTTAATTTCTGCGGCCTTATCAATTAGGTTCGACTATGCTTGTTCATAGGAAGTGGCGACCTCGAAGAAAGACTCCAATAAATTCTGTAAAGGAGAAATATTTGTACCCATTTCGCTTATGTATTTAAGTAATACTTGGACCTCATCTGGAAGAGAAGAAACACAGTTTGAAGTAAGGCCTTCTTACATGTTACGGATACTAGCCGAAGCTTCCATAACGAATTCCCTTCAAATCTCTTAGACAACTTTTCTTCTATAAAAAATGGATATGGTTATTACTGGTTGTTTATGAAAATCTGAGTCTACACTTCCTTTAGCTCTCACACTGGTGGTAGAGGTGATCTTTTGCACAAATTTTGAGGCAGAACATGCTTTTCTAGAGTCTAGTTCCTCTATAGATTCATCACTTGGCTTGTGGTCTACCACAATAGAAAGCATCTGATATGTTGACATTTTTCGGCTGCACAAAAAAATAAGAAACAATTAGTGAAGTAATTGGTAACCATATAATAAGATAGAAAGCTTGAATCATTACCTCTTGGATAGCTATCAGTGTCCTAGAAAAGCTAATATTGTCACCGAAAATCTCTACCACATGCAAATTAGCATTTGATGGATCTCCAAAGGATTGTCTTACATTTGTCCAACAACGATCTCTATTATTGCTAGCGCTCTCATCTTCAAATAGCCGCTTGTTAGGAGTTTGATGGGGAAGGATTGAAATTTGTTCTTCTCAAACTTCTTCATGCGAAGGTTCCTTAGACTTCTCTACATATCCTTTGGACTTTAAAGTGAGAGGCTTGTTTACAACTAATGTCCCTTCCTCACATTCTTAAGGAACGTCAATACTAGGACCCACGACACTCACTAGAGATTGTATGTAACATTCTAGAACACTTTCATACACCTGTTTTCACCAAGACATATAATTTGACAATGAGAATTTCTTTAATTTGGAATCACTAGGGGAAATGTCGTCTTGGCCAAATATTTAGCCAACACACAAATGCATGCAAGTCTCAATCCCTCTTCTAACGAAGATTCTTGAAAATCTTGGTCTAATAAGTCAGGGGAATCTTGAAAAAAAAAATTGATGGCTCAATCTATAGGGACTATAAGGCTCAATAATAAAGGTATTCTCGTGCCTTAAAGTAAGATAGTTCAAGTGAATGCTCATGGAGAAATTCGGCTAGAATTCCTTAGAATTTTCATTATCGCGGTAGTGATAGGCTTGAGTCCTCTCGAGCAATGTTCCATCTTAAGAAATATTTTCTCCTCTATGCATACGTTTTTTTTTCTTTTTTCTTATTGTACTACCTAGAAGCACCTTTACCAGAATATCTAGCTATGAGAGGATTGGTTGGTCCATTTCTCAATGGAAAAAGAGTATTTAAGTAGTAGGCCAACCAACCATATACGTAATCAACTGGGAAGAAAGACCAAACAAGATCAAGTCGCGGACATTCTGATATTATGTTTAATCCCCTATAGATATTAGCTAATACCGAAACCGCAAGGCTAGCTCTTGGTCCACTTTCTAAGTGACAGGCAACTCTGAAGACTTTTGGATGGATAACATTTCCTTCTTTCGTAGGAAACACAAATACATACAACCAACAAGATAAAAAGGCAGCCAAGTATGTATTGTCTTTCTTGTGACTCTTAACTCCTAACTTATGAAATAAACCATCAGATGACCAATTAACAGCCTTGTTGAGTTTTCCAGTTAGGTTATGTGATAATTTAAGACTAATGGATTTTTTTCTCTTATTGGTGAAGGTGGTTCATATTTAGAAGCTTTGTTACACCAAAACTTTTGTCTATTTTCACACAGAAATGCTCGAATTATCACCAGAACCTTCTTATAGCTGATGGAAGGCATTGAGTAAATACTCATAAGTTTTGGGGAGGAACCATTTTCCCTTATTATAAGTGCTTGTAAGTTCTGCAATACCTGGTTTAACTTTCTTATAAAGGTTTCGTGTTATCGGTAGACCTCCAATTATTTGTAAATACCAAATGGATAGGGACATTTCTCCAATTAAGCTAAGCAACGTATTCATAATAGGATACCAAGCTTCGCAGAAGAATTGTAAGATATTTGTATTATGGTCATAAGTAAAGAGTAAACCATATACGACATAGCAAATCTTTGCATCCTTTAAAGTTTGGCAACTCCTGCTCGAACATCTTTTGCCCATTCCTAATAGCCAGGAATAAAGTGAAACTCGCCACTAAGCTGAAAAATGTCACCCTATATATTCTCTCCATTGTAATTTTCCATCCCAAGCATGGTAAAGTACTAGAAATATGTTTTGTATGATGATTGGAAGAACTAAGTACCCACTTCTTAGGTGGATGACTATGGTATTCAAGAGTCCATTGGTCCAAACCAAATATATTCTCCAAAGATGGTCATGGAGCAACATATTGTCCCGCTAATGGAGTACCAATGAGTAGCTTTGTCTTCACCTCGCTGTCCTTGTGATCTGATATTATAAGATATCACATCTCGAAGGAAAAAGATACTAAATCTCTAAAGTAAACTATGATTCAAGCTGCAAAAAAAGAAGAGTATTTCATTAGAACTTACTTGATAGTTCAGTAATTATGAAGTCTGAATTCAAATGTGATCAACATTAGTTAAGTATTAATCATATAAAGTCTTTGACTTGGATAATGTGAAGCCTTCAGCTCAGACAAAGTAAAATAGTTGCCTTAAATAATTTAAGGTCTTTGACTTAAACGGTGTAAAAGTCTTAGCCGCGGATCATGTGAAGTCTCTGTCTTAGACGGTGTGAAGTCTTTGGCTTGAATAAGACAATATTTTAGATCAGATTGTATAAAATCTTTGCCTCATGCAATACTAAGTCTTTGACTCAGACAGTGTAAAAGTCTTAGTCGTGGATCATATAAGTCTTTGCCTTAGACAGTGTACTGTATTTGGCTCAAATAAAATGACACTTACGATGCCTTATGCTTAAATATTCAGTGTTTCATAAGGCCTCAAATTTATGATGTTGAAGCAAGGGATATTAAGCACATTTTATGATAAAGCTCTTCATTTTATGGCACCCACAATATAAGCATTGTTTTTGTTGGCCGAAAAAAAAAAGAAAGAAAGGAGAAGTGCAAAGAAAGAAAAAAAGTATGTACCTGAGTATGAATGTATCTTGATTGTCAAAGACTGATCGAGTTACTCTCTCGACTTAACGTGATTTATGAAAAGACACATATTGCCAGAATAAGCACAGGATCATATACTGACTTCTATTAGCTACAAGAGTTTAAAGTAAACAACCACCTCCTGATTTTTAATACACAAGACGAGGCAAAAGAAAAAGCTAATAGAAGCAACAAATCCACGTGAATTTTTTTACTTACTATTTACATATTCCAATGTTCCTTACTCTATTGAAGACAGAGCAATGTATCATTTTGGAACGTACAGGCAAAATGATCAATTACAGAGCCAAAAATAAATTATAACTCACATGACATGTTTGACTTTAAAACTCTTCTTCTTTTGAAAAGTCAACAAAAGTGGATTACTAAAAAGGGAAGTTGAACCATTTTCTTTTCTTACCATTAAATTGAAAAGTTTTATTTTTTTTTTAAAAAAGGACACCGGAGAAAAGCATGGTGAAGCAGATCAAAGTGTGTATATATATATATATATATATATATATATTACAAGTGTGAAACCTCTTAAAAAAGTGATTTGAACTTTTTACTCTTTGTTAAAATTCAACGTAATAAACAATATCATCTTTTTACTATTTTTCTCCAATTATTATTGATTATATTTATAATAGTTTGACCTCCTAAAATATATGGGTTCAGAATTTTAAAAGATTTGGTACTTTCTCTAAAATTAGAAGTCCTAAAATATAAGTAAGAAGTCACTTTTGTTTTGGAATTTGTCTGGATTTATATTAAATTTATGGTGCATATTTATTAAGTCCACAATTAGAGTTGTATATAAATTGTCTTTGTTCGAAATTTTGTGTGTCAAATAAGGACATTGAAATAGTATAAACTAATTGAAAACTATTTTTTATTTGACAACATAAATAATTACCTTAATTAGAATTCGGAATTGAACATGAGTGTACTGGCTGGTAAGCCATGGTTGTGCTTTCTCGCTTCACTAAATCATATGGATATAATAAATAAACATAAAATTACTTTCAAGTGGTAAATTACGTTGGTTGCATCAGCTATATTATCTAACTTTATTTGTCTAAAGAAACGAATAAGTTGGCTTTCTATGAGACATTGTACTAACCCTATGTTTACTTTTCTGTCGACGGTTTAGGCGTCTTGGTGTTTGTCATTATACTAGCCGTTTTTATTTAATTCTTGCCTTTTATATTTATAATCATATGTTGTTTGTTATGTTTCAATTATCATACTATTTTGTTATTATTTTTTATTCTTTTTTAAGACTTTGCACTGATTTCCTTAATAGTTGTTTTATTATGTTTTCTTCTTCTTTATACTTAGATTTGCTACTTGAATTGAGGGTCTTTCGAAAATAGTGTCTCTATCTCTATGAGTTAATGGTACATTTTTCCCTCTCCACGGGATCTACTGCGATGATGCCTGCAACATATGTCTTGAAGCATTTTCTAATAGTAATCCTTCTACTGTACGCCGTATTGTTGGCATTATCTTGTATTAGTATGAACATAATTGGCTTTGCCATCGAGTAACATAATGTTTCAATTTGCAGGTGACTGGTTGCAATTAAGCATGAGTTCCATCTTCAATATATTCTTGAATGGTGATCTAAATGATTCCCTTTAGTTAGGTATCTCAAGTCTAAACTGTTCTTGCAGCTATCTCTATGATGTATAATGCCTTCTTATGACTTGTCGAAAAGATGAATTTTTGTGGACATAGATGGCTGTCTTTTTTTTATTTTAATATAAATTTGTATATATACCTTCCTTTTTTTTAATTGATTTATTTGCATTACAATTTGAAGTGTTCATTATCTGCATTGGAGCTCCACTGAATTCGAGTTCACATCAAAGTCTCATATTAGAGGTTAAACCCTCTCTATCAAAAGTGACTTAAGACTTAATTGCTCAATTCTAAGGTTGCCAAGAAATTGAAGTGTAATAAAATAAAGTGATAGTAACTTATATTTTGATCAATAACTATGTAATTGTTAGATGAACCTCATAAAAATATCAAAGACATAATATGCGAAAAGATAGAAATAGATGAAATAGTAAATTCATATATACTGGTCCATTGCAAGTCTTTAATTATATGCCTGAAATTTTCTTCCAAAGTGCTTGCATGGTTTTGTTTAATATTTGTAAATTATATGTCATTTGAAGCATACTTTTATAAACACGCTATTTGAATAAGTGATAAGTGACCTACCAGTTAGTATAGCTCTCTCCAGCCGCTTCATGTTGGACCTTACTCTTCCCATCCTATAAACAAACAAAACACAAACATTCATTTAGTTAGTCTCAATTAAAAAAACACACACATTCATTTAGTTAGTCTCAATTAAAAAGAGGAGTACTATTTTAAAACTCTGTAATGTATGCAGTGACGGACCTAGAATTTAGACATTGTGGATGCTTAGGAGGTTGGAACATATATCTGGACATCCAAAGTTTTAAGATTCCGCATTAAAACCTAAGCACCCAATTATCTTTTTGATTTCAAGGGTGTTTTTTTCATCTTATATTAATTTTTATACATTTTTTAAATATAATTATACCTATTTTGGATCGAGTTTAATGGATATTGGAGCACCACCAATTTGAACCTGAATCCGTCCCTGAAAGCATAGAACCTAAAAAACTCTCAAAAAAAGAGTACTTGTTGGCTCAATCAATGGCCGGTGTAAAAGAAATTACATGAAAAAAATGTCTTCTCATATACATACATACCCTAGCATACAAATATCTTACTTTTTTTAGCACATGACGAGAGATACACGAACCTCAACTGTTTATTTTATTTTTAATTTTAGTTTGTTTTGAAAAATAATAGCTTTTTCCTTTTTTAAATACTATATTTCCTAAGTTTTCATATAACATATTTAAAACTTAAGATTAAAGTATATTTTAATATATTTCACAGGTCCATAACTTACGTCTATAATAATTAAAAGAGATACAGAAAAGATATGGTGAACTATCATGTTCTTTTTCATGTACATTTTTAAATTTAATGTTGATCTTTTAAATTTTTTACTTAATAATATAACGTTCAATAATTTATTCTTTTGATATATATTTATTGTTAATTAACACTATATATATATATATATATGTATGTATGTAAAAAAGTGACAATTTATAAGCAAATAATTTTTTGATTAAAAAAAAAAAAAAGAGAATGCTTTGGGACAAGCTTATTAAGGGACGGCTATGATCTTCCGCAAAGTTCCAATTAATCATCTGAGAAATTTTAATGAATAATATATTGAAGAAGCTGCGATTATAGAGGGGTCAGAGAAGAAACTAGTATCCTAGTCCAAAATAAATTCAATATTTGATAAATTCAGATATTTGTGAATAAAAGATGCCAACTTTTTTCCTACAAGGACTCATACTCTGGTATCCCATTTCGAGTCGAACTCCATCCTTTTCTAGACAACATGAAATCATCAAATCCACTACAAAATATCCTATATTGCTTGGGATAAATCCCATTGGACCCATCATTATTAAAATGCATAAGGAAGTATGATTTTTTTTTTATTCAGTTAACTAAAAAAAACAAGTTCCTTTAATTAATGCCACTACATTCTCTATTGAAGGTAATGGTAATATCCTTGCCAATCTAATGGTGAGCACATGGTAGTATCTTGAAAAAAAATATAAATTACTAAAGAAGACCACGTGTATGAAATAAGGCTAAACATGTTAACTCCAAGCCTTATCATGATATAAGCATCCTTCTATACTAAAAATATGAGGATCCTAGATATTATTTGATACCTATGTCGCCTAAATTATATTCTCATGACTTGCAAACAAAGAATCGAATTAAAACAGTGTCTTCAGCAGTTTGCTATTGCAAGTTTGCAATTGCAAATAAATCATGAAAATATTCTTGTGTGGAAATTCCTATTTTGCTTGAAATGCAAAATTGATACGTCACAATACTTCAAAGCTCATTTCCGTTATGACAAATTTACGCTTCAACACACATTAAAGTAGGAGGAATTTGTATGTATTGAAATTTTATTAAATTTAAATTCATATATTTATTTAGACGATATTAAATTTAAGAAATAGTCCAAATAATGTGACTAATATGATTGGATTAATCATCTAATTTCAAATGGGCTAATTCAATTGAAATGATGAGCCCATATTTATTAACCAAAGCCCAAATGGGTATTAATTGAACTTAAAAGTCCAAGCCCATCTCTCTTGACACATAAGGTAACAATCCATGTTAAATGAAATGAGTCACTAAAAAGTATGTCATGTGTCAATATTATGTGACAATTCAAGTTAAATGAAATGAGCCACTAAAAGCATGTCATATGTCAATATCATGTAACAATTCAAGTTAAATGAAATGAGCCACTAAAAGCATATTATGTGTCAATATTATGTGGCAATCCAAGTTAAATAAAATGAGCCACTAAAATCATGTGTTCAAATGACATGTTCTAGACAATCAAATTAGAGCTTGTCACCAAAAGAATGTGATCGGTCAATTTCAAATCGAACAATCAAATTACGCTATTGCCTTACCCCTCTAACAATAAATAGGGGTGTTCATCATTCACGAAGGGAGAATTTTGAGGAACAAGAAGCAAAAAGAGGGCTTGTGGATCAAAAACCATAATTTCTCTGCAAGCTATAAGTTTCAAGCAATCAAACTCAAGATCAAGTTCAAGATCAAGAACAAAGAAAATTTGAAATCAAATATTTTATTTTGTGACTTCAATTTTTCTGTCTTGTTTATTATTTTCTTGACACGAAGAATTTATTATCTACAAACCAATTCTACTTCCTTTGTTTTGAAATACTTGTTACTTTTCATTTTTTAAGAGTTAATTTAATCAATTTTCAAAGTATATTAAATTATATTTGATTATATAATTTATTGCATGCTGTAATTGACAAAACGGTGGCTTTCAGTTATTGCATAGACTAGATGGCCTGTATCCGGGCGTTGCACGGGCATATTCTCACGAACATAGTTTGTAATGTTTATGCAGTCACAAAAACTGAAGAGTTTCAACTTTGAGATTGCTGGCAGAAGTAATATTGCACAATGTCCAGGAATAAAATTCAACTCTATATTCAATATAGATGATGCGTATATCTACAATAATATTGAGTATTTGCAAAATTGTACATTCTTCGACTTTCACGAAAAACTCATTTACAAGAGAAGAAAAATAAAGCACCCTTTGGTCGACTATTCCATAAAACTCTGCAAACATAAGCCTTTCTTTTCCTCTTTCAAAAAATCTATAGCCCCAGCCATTACAGAGCATAGCCAAGGGATGATATTTGCATTATCTATAAAATTGAAAAGAAGAAACTTAGTAAAAGTAAGTAAGAAAGAAAACACAATGTGAAGACATGTCAGTATCTTTCCTAAATCAGTAATGTGTTAGGCATGTTAAGGTAAACAGAAACACTAATCCCAACAATAACTACTTCTCAATTTTAAATAAATTGGGATCAGCTATATAAATCTTTACTTCTTCCTTCTAATGAGTGCAAGTAGGCATAATTCAATATTTTATGTGGCTCATGTATCAAATTGACATTTAGTGAAATAACAGGATATTATATTACACAAATCTTCAAGTTTGAATGTTCTCTTAGGACCTTGTCCTACTAAGAGGAAGATGGGAGGATTCAGTTTCCCATTGTAGTTTATATGATTCTCTTTTATGAAGCACCCAATAATTACCTATGAGTAAGTAAAGTAGGCAAATGTTTCAAGTAATTTGACTCAGAAACAACATTACATCCGAGGCCTTGATCTAGAAATCATTTTTGATAGTATGCTTCAAAATTGATCATTACATGTATCTTGGATTTGGAGAGAGTGCACACTATTTAAAGGCTTTTTAGATAATATGCCCTCTTGAAATTTTGTAGTTAATTTTTCATGTTTGTTTGGATCTTCATCATAAATTGATGTTACTACTGTATACATTACTTCTGTCTTCATGTCATACTTATCAAAAGGCCATAAGATTTTTTCAAAATCTCAGTCTACTCTTCATGTCTAGGAATAACATAGGTCATGATATATAAATATCTTTACACTCACCACCAATATCTGATCGTCAAATGATTTGGTAGAGCAAAGAGAACTCATTCACATTTAATATTGTAATTTTTTTCCTTGCATTTATTGTTTCTTTCCAGAGTACCAATATTATTATTGAGTGAAATCTTCTCTACTCCCCCTTATCTATGTTGCGCAGGCTCTTCACTTCTAATGTCGTATTCATATCAAATTCTTCAAAAATATACTATTTATAAGAATCCAACAGGCTCCCATAGACAATTTTAAGAAGTCCGAGCAATATAACTTTCAATACACTATCGAACTTTTGACTCCACAAACAAATCTAAAACAATATCACATAAAAAATTTTATATTCATGAGCATAAATTATGGTGGATAGTCACCAAACAAATGGGCCAGAGCAGATAAGAGAATCTCCTTAAGAGAACAAGAATGCAAAATATAACAGGCCCTTTCAACATTTAAAAGCTTTTTGCAATATAGCATAATAAATAGCTAATCTCATTATACATCTATAATATATTAAAAGTGTGAAGATCCTTAGAAAAGTGATTTGAACTTTTTGCCCTTCATTAGAAGTCTCTGCAGTAGACAAAATTATTTTTCTATTATTTTTCCTAATTGTTATATTATCATATTTATAATATTTAAAATGAATCCTACAATATATGGTAAAAAAAAATATATGGAGAATTAATGTTGATAGATTTTTTTCTCCTTGTATAGTTGAAAAAGAAGTCCTAAAATATAGAGGGGAAAACGTGCAAAATAAAACGCACGGTTGTACACCAAAAACAAAAAATAACATTCTATATAAAAGGAAAAAAGAGACCTAACCTAATAAAAACTTGAAAGTTGGCAAAAAAAAAAAAAAACGTAACATATGAGAAAAAAATGTGAATTTTTTAAATTTTAAAAGGATTTTGTTTAGCTTTTAAATCACGTTAACATTAGGATTCTTTAATTAATTAATTAATAATAGTTATCTTTTTCTATTTAAGTTTAGATGTTTTTCTCCAAAACTACCATATGTAGAGAAAATATAAGTTTAGATATAGATTTTTTTTTATTAATGTATATAAATTTTCATGTAATTTGAGGTAAGTTTTAAAAATTTTAATATCCTTTTAAAATTTATAATAAATAAATTATCTTGTATTTTTTATAAACAGTTGCTCGTTGAAAGTCTTTTTTATTTTTGTGAAATTTTGATATATGATGTGAGGTGAGTTTTCTAATGTTTTAGCATGTTCTTGATATTTACAATTTTGACAGTAAATGTGATTAAAGAGATAAATTTGTTTGTGATTTGAGATAAGTTTTCTAAAATTTTAATATGTTCTTAAAATTTATAAAATAAATTATCATGTTTTATTGCTAGACAATTGCTCACAGAGAAGCACTTGTTTTTGTAAATTTTTGATGTATCTTATAATTAAAGAGATAAATTGATTGTGATTTGAGGTAAATTTTCTAAAAATTTAATATGTTCTTGAGTTTAAAATCTTGATAGTATTTATAATTGAATAGATAAATTTGATTGTCAGTAATTTGAAGTAAGTTTTCTAGATTTTCAGTATGTTCTTGAAGCTTACAATAAATAAATTATAACGTATTCTTGATAGAGAATTGTTAACTGAGAAGTTTTGTGTCTGTATGTGTGTGTGTGTGAAATATTGATAGTATGGTCCACCATTTTGAAGAGATAAATTTACTTGTACTTTGAGGTAAGTTTTCTTAGATTTTAGTATCTTTTTTATATTTACAAGAATAAATTATCTTGTATTTTGATAAACAATTGCTAATTGAAAAGTTTGCTTTTATGATTTTAGTATGTTCTAGAAGTTGAAAATAATAAGCTATCATGTATTTTTGATAGATAATTGCTAATTGAGAATTTTTTTATTATGATTTTTGTTTATAATGACATAAATAATTAATAATTTAACATTGACTTATTTACAATTTTATCAGATTCTTTGAATCGTTACATTCCATCACGAGAAATTGGTTTGTCATTCTAATTTTATATGAATTCTCTTCTAAAATTTAATTATATATAATTCTTTCAATTGTGAATAAATGATGAGATCTGTTATATCATTCTTATTTTAAATAATAGGCTCTAATGATTATTTTTTTTGTTACACGTTATATCATTTAAATGATATAAAATTTAATCTAGCGTCGATTATTGATTTTTAATAAATTTTTTTTAATTTTATCCTTTAATAAAAATTTCTACAATCACAAAATAGTCATATACTATTTTTCTAAAGTATTTATCATTTAATTATTATCTTTAGATTTAATATTAAAAATCTTATTTGATATAAGTAAGAAATCATAATTTTAATACTCCTAAATTAATAAGAATTTTACCTTATGTAAAAAATTTCTATATTTGCACTACAAAAAAGAAAAAAGAAGAATAAATGTGTTAATAGGAGTCAAACAATTATGGTAAAATATAAAACAATAGGACGACAAGTAATCTTGGGGTAGCTTAAATTGGCTCAGGTTTTAGAAAAAATGGAAAAGAATCATAGCTAAAAAAATAAAATAATAGGACAAGTACTCTTAATTAGTGTAAGAATTATCATAAAGATTTTTGAAAAAAATAAAAAGAAAACATTTAATATTGACATAGGAATAAGTATGATATTAGGGTTCAATTTTTTGGTTGGTTGATTTATCTATATACCCTTTCCTCAATGATTTAAAGATAAAAGGAAAAATATTAAAATCAATTATTTTTCATGCATTCCTACTTTATTTGAAAGCATTGAATAATTAATACTCTCTCTTTTTTATTTCGTGGTGGGCTATTTTATAATTTTTCATTACATTATATATGATCTGTTTTTGTACTCCATCTACGTTTAGTTATCTTCTTGCATTCATTTATCATCTTTTCATCCTTTCGTTATTTCTTTTAGTTAATCGTTTTAAAGATTATATATGAATTATACAAAATCAACAATTGATTTGAATGAAGTATGATTTTTAATTTTATACAACGAACAATGTCATATTTAATATACAATATTTATTTACATCATTTGAATATACATAAATTTATTTTAGTATCATCGTATTTTTAATTATTTTATTTTTTTATACATAATTTTATTTATTTATGCAAGTTACACGTATAAGCACGTAAATTAAACTAGTATTATAGAAAGACATAGATTTTGATCTAACATAATTTATTTAAGCATCATATGGTCCATATAATTTGCTGATATTAGTGAGCCTGCAGTAGTTGTCACATGCCACTATGCTTTAATGACAAAGAAAAGACACAAAAATCGACAAACATCTAGAATTTTTTCGTTCAAGCGAAAGTGAGAAGTATAAATAAAATATCAATGGCTATAGATTAACAACTGATAACACAGAGAAGTAAATAAGAGGTTCATATGCAAGAAGTGTGTATGCTAAGTTTACAGTGTTAGAAAAACAACCCATGTCCTGTGAAGTTACACAACTGCAGGAAAAAAAGGAAGGTGTTGGGTCATGGGTCTTTTTCCTTTCCTATGTGGATAAATAAAGTTTAATTTGGACCAACTCACTTTTGATCATAGGCTTATTGCCATGGGTCATATATATAGATCTTTTTAGGTTTTATTTCATCATCATAAAAGAGAGTTTTAGCAGCCACAAAAGAGAGAAAGTGTGCAGATTTTCATACTAAAATTTCAACCTCAGCTATTAACTTCAACTTGTGATTCCCGCTTCGTTTCTTGTTCGATTAAGCTTATTTTTGGACAAATTGTTCCTCTCATCTCAATGTTTGATTAAGAATTTACAGAGGTGGATTTGGTGGCCTGTAGCTTCTGTCTTTCATCCGTGAATAGTAGCTACATTTTTGGCATTTGTTCTCCTTTTTATTCTCTAGTTTTGGTGTTATCTTGTTGTGTTGTTGCTCATTGTATGGAAATTGTATTGTGGCCAATTTTGGAGAACAATATTGTAACTCTTGGTGATTATAATGGAGATTTTGATCCCGTGGTTTTTTACTCTTCACACCGAAGGATTTTCCATGTAAATTTGGTGTCTTGGCTTGATTGATTTTATTCTTATCTTACCACTTTTGGTTGATATATTTGTTGCATATTCTTTGTTTTTTCTTGGATTTGCTTATCTCCTTTTAGTTAAAATTGAAAGAAAAAAGTTTAGACTTGGGTATTCTTCCGCTGCTACCTTGTCGAAAACTTTGATAAGGCCCCTGTCTTTTTCAACAAAGTGGTATTAGAAAGTTGGTTGTTGTTGATTATCAATTTGAATAATGGGGGCAAATATGTGAAAAATTATGTGTTTGAATGGTAGTAATTATCATACTTGGAAAGTCAAGATAAAAGATCTCCTATTTGTCAAGAAAATGAATTTGTATGTGTTTGCATCTACTAAACCTCAATCCATGACAGATGGTGATTGAAAATTTGAGCACTTATAGGTTTGTGACTATATTAGACAATGATTTAAAGATAATGCTAGAAATTATTTTGTGAATGAGACAATGTAAGAAGTTTATGGGACAAGCTCAAGAAACTTGATACTTCAAAGACTGGCAATAACAAGTTGTTTCCTACTTAAGTAATAGATGAATATCAAGTATAAAGAGGGCAATCCTATTTCTAATCATATAAATGATTTTCAGGGTGTCCTTGACCAGCTTTCCAGAATGGGTGTAAAGTTCGATGAAAAAATTTAGGGACTTTGACTTTTTAATACTCTGCAAGACTCTTGAGAAACTCTTTGAGCTTCTTTAACTAATTCTGCTCCTAGTGGTGTTGTAACTAAGCAATATGTTAAGAGTGGTGTCTTGAATGAAGAGATGAGAAGAAGATCTCAGGTCTCATCTTCTTCATATTCACACTCTAATGTTTTGGTACTAAAAAGAGGGGGAGAAATAAGTCCAGAGGTTCGAATGATAGTGATAAAAGTAGAAGCAAGTCGAGGTCCAAATTCAAGAATGTTACATGTGACTATTGCAACAAAAAAGGGGCATATCATGAAATATTGTTATAAGCATAAGAGAGATATAAGACAACAAAAGAAAGAAGTCGATAATGAAAATTGTGTTGCCATTGTTGCTAATGATGATCTTCTTGTTACTTGTGGTGAGAATCTCATTAATCTTATTCGTGATGAGTCTAGCTGGTTTGTGAATTCTAGTGTTGCTTCCCATGTTACACCAAAGAAGGAATTATTTTCTTATTATACTCCAAGTAATTTTGGAATATTGAAAATAGGAAATAATGATGAAGTTAAATTACTTGACATTGGCACTGTTTTGTTTGGAAAGTAACAATGGTTCCAAACTAGTTCTCAATAATGTCAAGCATGCTCTAGATGTTCGCTTGGATCTTAGTTTTGTAGGTGACCTTGATGATAGGAGTTATGTTAACACCCTTGGTTCTGGTTAATGGAATCTTACTGGAGGTTTGATAATTGTGGCTCGAGGTGACAAGGTGTCTAACTTATCTGTATTTTAGTGCTCTACTTCTAGAGGCTTAGTAAACTTGGTGGAGAATGATACTTCATCAGAGTTATGTCATAGAAGGCTGAGTCATATGAGTGAGAAGGGGATTGATAGTTTGGCTATGAAAAATTTGCTTTCTGGAGTGAAACAAGCAAAGTTGAAGAAGTGTGTTCATTGCTTAGCCGGTAAATAGAAAATAATTTCTTTTCAGAGTCATCTTCCTTCAAGAAAGCTTGATTTGCTAGAGTACATTCTGATTTGTTTGGTCCTTTTAAAGTAAGTTCTTATGGTGGTGCACTTTACTTTGTTACTTTTGTTGATGATTATTCTCGCAAACTCTGGCTATTTTTTTAAAGTCCAAGGAACAATTATTTGATGTGTTCAAGGGTTTTCAGGCCTTGATAGAGAGGCAGACAGGGAAGAAGTTGAAATACATTCGCTCAGATAATGGTATTGATTATATTGGTCATTTTGGTAGATATTACAGAGAGCAGGGTATTCCGTATTAGAAAACTCCTAAGTTAAATGATTTAGCAGAGACGATAAACAGAACTCTAGTTGAGAGGGTTAGATGTATGCTTTTAGATGCTGAGTTGCCAGATTCCTTTTGGGCAGAAGCACTTAATACGGTTGCTTATGTTATCAATTTATCTTCTATTGTTGATTTCAATGGTGATGTCCCTGACAGAGTTTGGTTTGGTAAGAATACTTCTTATGATCATCTTCGAGTCTTTGGGTGTAAAGCCTTTGTGTATATTTCTCTCATCTCAATCTTTAATTAGGAATTAACGGAGGTGGATTTGGTGGCTTGTAGCTCATGTTTTTCATTTGCGAACAGTAGCTTAATTTTTGGCATTTGTGCTCCTTTTTATTCTCTAGTTTTGGTGCTATCTTGTTGTGTTGTTGCTCGCTATTTGACACTTTTTTGTGGTCAATTTTAGAGAACAATATTGTAACTCTTGGTGATTATAGTGGAGATTTTGATCCTGTGGATTTTCCTCTTCACACAGAAGGATTTTTTAGGTAAATTTGGTGTCTTGGCTTGATTAGTTTTATACTTGTCTAACTATTTTTGTGTGGTTGATATATTTGGTGCCTATTATTTGTTTTTATTAGATTTTCTTATCTCTTCTTGGTTCAAATTGAAAGAAAAAGTTAGACTTGGGTATTCTTTCACTACTACCCTATCAGACACTTTGATAGTGCCCCTGTCTTTCCCAACAAAGAGGCTTTGAATTAGGTGCCGCTGCTACACCTAATTGTAGGTGTGTGTCCTAACTTTCTTACCATAATTGGATTTTCCTTTAGTTACTATAGTTGGATTTCCTTTTAGGAAAAGGAAAATATATTCTCCATATTTGGCTAATCCTTGTTCTTGAAGAAAAAAAGGTTATAGACTCTATAAATAGAGGCTCCTTTTTTCTAGTTTTGTAGCATCCACAATGTAGTCCTAGGGGGTTGAGAGTATTATTTGGGGGGAGACTTTGTGAGACACAAGTATTGCAGTATCACTTGTGTGAACCTCTTTTTATTCTGAGTGAATTGTATGAGGTTGTCTCTCTGACAGTTTGTACTCTCTTTGATACAGTGGATTGCACATCTTTTTTTGTGGATATAGGTCGATTGATCAAGCCATGTTAAATTAATATATCTCTTTTGATGTATTTATTATTTATCTTTTTATTCGTGGTCATTTGAGGTTTGTTTTGCTAGTCACTGCATGACACCTGATTATTTGGAACCTAACAAGTGGTATCAGCGCAAGGTTAAAAATGGGTGTTCATCTTGGCGAATTTAGTTCTAGTCGCAACCTGTTAGACAATAATGAAGATTTTGGTTCGAAAATTTTTATCAAAGTGTTACTCTGTGTAGAGGCAAGATTTAATGGAAGAGATTTTGGAGATGTAGATTAAACTTGTTGAAGACTACATGAAAAAAAGTTGGAGCAAATTTATTTTATCAGAAATTCAGGTAAAGGGGGAGAATTTCTGCTGTTTGTCCTAACTTTCTTACCATAATTTAGTTTTTCTGTAGATACTGTAATAACGTCACACAGTACTCAAGACTACAAGTAGTCCCAAGCTAATCCTTTTAAGACCGCTAACAACCTTGGAACTCATAATAATGATAAGCATGACATATAAAATCTTGAAATACTGAATAATTGTCTTAACTGAAACTGAATTAATATCTTACTAAAAGTCTTAAACTTGAAAACAAACTCTGTTGAAATCTAGAAACGAAAATCAGTCGGACAAGACTCTACTTCTAAATAGAGAGTCACTAGTACAAGCCTCAGCTGACTCAAATTGAATGAAAACCAAATGACTAAAATACTTCACTATCATCAACATCTAGTAGAATGGGCCCTCGAACTATGATGACTCACCAAGAGTTGGGATATAGGTGGAGATGCTTAAAATTAATCACCCTGCTGGACTGAGCACCAGGACCTACATTATAAGACAATGTAGCACATAGATATACATGTGGATCAGTACTTTTGGAATGTACTGAGTATGTAGGGGTGAATGCATAAATAAAAGAATAACTTGATTTGCACATCAGAATTTCAAACAATGCATGCTAAGTGTAAATGGCTCATCTCAAGTTTGAATAAAACAAGTACTGTGAAATCATAAACATGAATAGTAGTGCATAATAACAAACTTTGTGAGCCATAACACTTAGTTTCTGTAAGTTGTAATGAATGCTAAGTGTAGGTGACTAACCTTAAACTTAAATAAAACTGAAAACTGAAAATCATAAAACATGACTAATAAAGCATACCGAATAAACCTTGTGAGTCACACACTTAGTTTCTAAAAGCTTTATTTTTAATCTTTCTTAGGGTGGTTTTTCTAACTGACATACACCATGTGAGCTATCATGAAGTCCAGCATCTTACCCACGGAGGGAAGATCTCACGCTGGGGAAAGTTGTCCTACCCTTGTCATCGGAATAGGACCTAAACTAGATTGATCACTATACTGAATCCACTTATGGGTATTAAAAACCTACGGTGGCACGTAGTTCTGGGGCATGATACCTTGGAATCATACCCAACTCGATACTAAATAATACTCCCATACTTATATGCTTAGACTTTAGGAAATCCTCCTTAAAATAGCATAAGGGTTTATAATGAAAACCAATTATGCACTTTTTTGCTTAAACTGAAATCAAGATAAATAACTGTGGATTCCATCTCTTAGATAAAGATCAAAAGATCCACCTTTCTTTAAATCTTGGTATAAAACCATCAAGAAACTTAATATCATAGTATTCTTGAAAACTCAATTCATTCTTGATACAAACTTTTCAAATAAAACTTAAGAGCATGTTTGTCTTGAAATCTCAATACTTAAACTTAGGGCTTAAAACCCATGTTTAAATCTCAAGTCAATACATAACAAAAATTCATGCTCAATAATAATCTTGAAAATATTTCAACAATATCAAGTCAAGATAGTGCAATCTCATGCATGATAAAAATCTCATAAGATAAAACATAAACATAAGCAATTTATGATCAACTTAAAGCTTTAAATCTCATAATAATCACATGCTTCAAGAATATGTAAAATTGGGTATAAATCCTACTTCAAAACAAGGAAATAAATCTTAAAATCATGCAATTTGGACCCAAGGGTGAAAGAAAGCCCTTGTTCATAACCCTACATACCTTATTAGTCTTAATTTGATGTAGAAACTTGACTTTGAACTCTTAAAGATGTTCTTGAAGGCGTCTTCTTGAAGTTCTTAAATTCATAAACTTATATTCTTGATTGTCTTAAACATGATACAATGGAGTTTTGGATTTTCTTGGAATTAGGTTAGGGTCACTTGGAGAGAAATTTGATGAAGAATTAGTGTATAGTGCTTAAACCGACATCTAATCTTCTTTTTTAATGACTTGGGCTGAGGGTAAATGACTTAATTTAGATATTAGAGTCACAACTGAAATGTCATTAAGGGGTTTAGCGCGATGCGCTGACATGTTCATCGCTATACATATCGCGACGCGGTGGAATTGTGTTGAGCTGCTGGAATTGAAATCCAAACACGAACCAAACCTCGTCTAAAAATTCTAAAACTTCCCCGAGACATGATCCTTATACCCCTAAACATGAATCAACTCAAAAGTCATTGTCTCGGATCCTAGAAGGTTAACGTAAAAATTCTCGAAGTTAAGCGGTTAAAATAAGGCTAAATTTTCAACACTTAGCTAAATTTTTAGGCTTTAAGCCCTTTATGTAAGCACTAGGAGCTGAACTAAACAGAGCCTAATACGGGATATTACAGATACATTATTAGGTTTCCTTTTAGGAAAAGCAAAACATATTCTCCATATTTGGAAAATCCTTATTCTTGTAGGAAAAGGTTATAGACTCTATAAATAGGGGCTTCTTTCTTCTAGTTTTGTAGCATCTATAATGTAGTCCTAGGGGTTTTAGAGAGAATCTTACACAAGAAAAAGGTCAACCTGCTCTTTGAAAATAAACGACTATGATACACACATGAGATCTTACTTGTAATTTTCTATAAGTGTACTTAACTTTTTAGTATATCATGCTCTCCAATATACTATGGTTGGTCATCTGCTTTTTGATATTCATATCTTCTCAAAATTTTCTAAGTATAAATCAGATTTAGATAAATTGTAACTACCAACAGTGTCAAGTGAGTGCTTCAAGGACCAGATGAAAAATGCGTACCTACAAAGTTTAATGAAAATAAAAATCATTCTTTAAGAAATGAGTTTTAAACAGCTAAGTTGTGTGAACTCTTCACTTTAGATGCCACACTTGTGTTGGATACTTTAAAAATATCCTACTTTTGAAGAATCTGATACGCATCCATTGATATTTTTAAAGAGTCGGAGTAACATAGCTACACAGAAATATATATATATATATATATATATATATATATATATATATATATATATATATATATATATAGAGAGAGAGAGAGAGAGAGAGAGAGAGAGAGAGAGAGAGAGATGCCATAAAATTATACAGCCTGAAAAGTTCAGTCACAAAATTGGTCTGATAATAGAAAAAGAAACACTACAACTTTAAGCTAAAATCACATGAAATACTCAAAGCGCACACAATTGAGTTCTAAACAAGTACCTGAAAATGGGTGAGGATTTGAGAGGATTCTCGTCTATCTCTTAATCAGCGCGTTGTACTAAATCATTGAAAATTGAAGGAAATTAAAAATTAAAGTAAAGGAATTGGGAACTTCCCAATTGAAGATAGGAGAGACCTAACCATTTAGGAAGAATCAAAATCATACAAAACAGTCCATCTTTGCAGTCCTAACCTTCACTTCAATCTGATTCTGATTTGCCCTATTATTGATCATGCGATATTACAGGAAGTAAATATATGTAACTCTTTAAATATATCCTAAAAATTATAAAATTTAACTTATACTCACCAGGAATAATCAGTTGGCGGTTCTTTGTCAGGAATGACAAATCGCTCATGTTGCCTCACAGTCTTTAGCTATCATGAGACAAAGTCCATGGCTATTTCTTCTCACTTTCATCGAGGCATCTGAACTGACTGTAAGAATCCTACTAGTCTCTGGTGCTTAGCCTTTACTAGCTGGCACACTAAGCATTTGTCCACATACTCAACGAATAGTATTAGTTTGTTCTTTTATGATTAATATTTTCTCCTTTTCTCTATTTATAGTGTTTTGAAGTTCAACTGAAGGTTAATCAGTCCATTTTCATTTTCAATTTAATGGTATGATCCATGTCGGAAATGGGCATATTTTATTTAATGCAAGTCTTTGTCACTCACTCTCACATCCCACGAACCAAATTAGAAATTCACACATTGCAAAATAAGGTGAAAGATCTCTACTAATCAACACACTTATTGAACATGAAGTCATGATAAAATCATCATAAAGTACCATCAGTAAGCCTTACCTCCCAGAAAATATATATACCATTATACGTGTGAGATCATATGCATAAGTTAAGACACCGCTCACCTCTCAGCCTTAAAGAAGGAATATGACGAAAGAAATCTGTAATTGCAAAAATTTTAAAACATATTCTTATTATATCTATAATCAAAATGAATTTTGGAATAATCAAATTGAAGTGACCATGCCTCCAAACAAGGATAGAGATATGTCTCTACCAAGTTCTTTACGAAATTCCTGAATAGATAACTCTCGATATCGTAATTCTTGATCTGTTAAAATGCATAATTAGGTGCAAAAAGAAAAGCTCAGGCTAAGTATTATTTAAAATTGTAGATCTAGAACATGAGAACACACAATCTTTTAGACTAAAAATAAAGTAAACAAAATTTTGAAATCCAGAAGTGAATACATTACTTAAGAAGAACCTTAAAGGAAGTTTCAAATTAATCAAAGCTTCAACTTATAAGATTAAAGCCCATTGCATTTATAATTAATTAAAAATTCATACAGTTAGGATCACAGTCTTTTCTAAGTGATGCAATAGTTCCCTTCAAAGATGAATTATGGAACATTAAGAAAATTAGAGGAGAAAAAGAGTAGTAATTAACTCACCACAATTATTAGAGTGATACCGTAACTTTCACAAAATTGTCGAAATCCTTAGTTAACACATGCAAGAATAACATAATGAAAAACAAATCTTGAAATTATGATTTAAACAACACCAAAACATATGCATAAGTGGGAAAGCTGAAAAAAAAAATACAAGGAAAAATGAAAAGGAAACAAGAACTCACCTGAAAGATGAAGCATATAACAGAGAAAGTGACAGAAATTTAAAAAGCAAATAAACGGTGAATCGTCGTAAAAGACATCTGAATTCCACAAGTAGAACTGGCAATACACACCTCATTAAAAGGGGAACAGAAGATGTTGAAAATTAACATACCAAAAGGCCCTCAAAAGGTGATATTATTTTGAAAGTACCCTTCGTCGTACATTCAAACTTTATATAAGCATAAAATATATTCTAGTTGACTTTGACTAAGTCAATAGAATCAATTTTAAAATATAATTTATTATATTTGTACTCCCTCGATTCAGATTTGCTTGTAACTATTTTTTAAATTTGATTTTCATTTTTACGTGTTATTTTTGACAATCAAAAAAAGATAAATTCTTTTTTCATATTTTACCCGTAACATTAATTGTTTTTTTTTTCAAAATAATTTTAAGACACAATAGTAAAATTCATTTAAACGGAGTAATATTGTAAAAGAACCACGTCAATAATTTTTTTTTTTTTAAATTAATGCATCAAATCAAAATGTGACAAGTAAAAATAAATGAAGGAAATACTATCTTTGTGTAATAAATTATTATCATGGTTCTTGTAGGAAAGAACATGAGGAATTTCTGGAAAAAAAAACTTAGAATTTATTGAAGTACTGATGACAGAGCATTTAAAATTGGTCAAGTGAAATTTAATTTGAGTCCGAAGAAAGCAATTGTAGTATTGAGAGACAAACATAGTACCAAGTACTAATGCCTGTAGTTGAGAAAAAAAAAAAAGAAGAAGAAAGAAATATCTTCATCGCTTCAATTATTTCAATATATGCACATTACTAAAAAGTTACTATAAGTTACCATGACATTTAAGAGGAAAGAAGTGATATTTTTTAAGTATCTGTGATTTTAAATATGCTAGAATAGTTACGTAGACTATTAAAATTTGTAATCTTAAGTATATCATATTATTTTTATAATTATAAAAGATTAAGTTAAGAATCAAATGAGAAGTATAAAATTAATTATTTCAAATTTTAAAATATATTATTCTTTTTTGAATGGAGTAAAATTGAATCAATTGGTTTTGAGTGTTTTATTAGAGAATTACTTTTAGTTTTATGTCTTTTATATGAGAGAGTTTTACTTAAACCTGTCAAATGGGCCAGGACGACCCGGCTCAACCCGGCCCAGCCCGCTCCCTTATAAAAATTGGTCCGATTTGACTCGGTCTGGTCAGCCCATGGGCTGTAGGGTACCGGATATCGGGTCAGTTTATTTTTTTAATTGGGCTCGGTTAATTCGGCCCGGACCAAGCCCGATCTGGGCCTGCCGGTTAACCGGTTCGGTTATTTCTTTTTTTAAAAAAAAAAGTTTTGGAGATTGGGCCAAACTAGCCGTTGGCCCAACGGCTAGTTTGACCTTTTTTATTAAAAATAAAATAAAATTACATTTAAAATTATTTTTTAACCCCAAAAAAATTCTTATAAATACCCTACACTTTCAAATCACTTTCCACACAAATTTTCATTCTCTCAATTCTCATTCTCTCTCAATTCTCAATTCTCAAACATTCTATATATTTAATTTCCTAAAGTGCTCACTTTAATTTTTTAATTTTGCGATTACAAAGTACGAGTGAAAGTTTCTAAAATTGCAACCTTCGAATACTTTCAAAATTTGGTATTTTCGTTCCATCACTTACGTTTAATTTTTAATTTGTGTATTAATTGTTAAATATTTAATTTTATTATATTTGTGTATTTTGAATTTTTTTAGTTTAATTTATATTATGGATAAATTAAGAAACATCGCCACCAAAGGTGTTAAAAATTTTTGTTCCAAAAGCGGTAGTGGTATTGAAAAGTGAATTACTAGCGGTAGAGGTACTTCAAGTGGTAGATATACCCGTGCGCCTCCGACACCGCTTAGTCAACCTTTTGAGGAAGAAGTAGGTGTACCTTTAGGTGTAGGTGCCCACGATATATATTATGTAGAAACTCAGAAAAAATTACAGTATAGAAGAAGAAAATGAAGTAGATGCGTAATTTAGATGAAGATGATGAAAATATTGGTGAGACACCTGCAGTACAAAATACTAACGTTAGATTTGAATCGGTTAATCTCCCTCCCCGTCCTCCCCGTGCCTCAAGAGCTGGTAAAACAACTAGTATTGCATGACAATTTTTTGAACGTATATCAGATACTAAGGTGCAATGCAATATTTGTCAATAAATATATAAGCATAAAAGCGAAAGTAAGTAAGGGGGTACGGGTACGTTAATGAGACATATAGGTGATATTCATGAAAGACAGTTAAAAATTGCACAAGGTGGTGAGGCTGTTGGTGGGCCCACACAAACTAGAATGGACCCAGCAACCGGCCATGTAATGAAGAAGTATAATAAATTGAGGGACCGGGAAGAAATAGCTAAAATGGTAGTTGTAGGTTGTTTATCTTTTAGTTTTTCTTCTTCTGATGTCTTTATTCATTATATTCAAGCAATTTATAATCCTATGTTTAATGGTATTCCTAGAAGCACTTATCGAGCCGATATTTTTAGATTGTATTCACAATATTATTTTTATTTATCAACATTGTTAAAAAATATTCAATGTAGAATGTCCCTAACTTCTGATCTTGGGCATGCTATAAATAAAAATAATTATTTAACTATTACTTGTCACTGGATAGATAGTAGTTTTGTTATGCAAAAATGTATTCTTGCTTTTTTATATGATGATGATCGTAAACATACTAGAGATTTTATTGTTGATTCGATTGCTAAAGTTGCAGAATTTTATGGTATCGAAAATAAAATCTTATTACTTTTGATAATGCTTCTAACAACAAGATTGCTATAACAAATTAAAATCTAAGCTATCTTCGTCGTTACCTAAATTTTTCATATTAAGTGTGCATGTCATATATATTATTTAATTGTAAGAGATGATCTTGAGTTTTTTGAGTTTTATATTGAAAAAATTCGGCTTGCTGTTGGTTTTATTCAAGGAAATAATCGTCGAAGTAGAATTAGAGACTTTAAACTTAAATGTGAACAAAATAGACTTGCACCGATATTGATGCCTGAAGAATGTGATACTAGATAGAATGCTATGTATGATTTTTTAAAAACTTGTTATAAATATAGAGTTCCTATTACACTATCTTTTAACCAATATTGTAGTTCGTTTGCTAATTCTGTTGATTGCATGTTACATGATTCTGATTGGGTTGTAATTAATGATCTTGTTAAGTTTTTGAAAAAAATTTATATAGCTACGGTTGAATTTTCTGATGTAATATTTTGGTATATATAGCCGATATTTCTGGTTTGCCCAAAGAATATAAAAATAAATAAGGTAACAAAGATGTTGTTGGTGCCATGTTTGCTAAATTTAAAAAATATTTTTTTTCGATTTCTCCTATTTACTTGGTTGGTGCTATGCTAAATCCTTCTATGAAATATAATATTATATGTCACTTTAGTACTTTCATTTATTCTAATTTAGAGATAAATACTAACATTCTCAACAAGTACAACCGGATTTGTGGTCGGGTATGGGTGATGCGAATGAGTACATAGATAAATTATAAAATCACTATGCTGATTTAGTTGATTTAGCCATACCTACAAATATCACTCCAACTGTCGCTCTTCATCCTCCCGATGAGCCATCATCTTCTAAAAGGTCGTCACATAGTGGTTTTCCTGATCACTTTTATGATTTAAATTGTTGGAACAGTGTCGAGGAGGGAGCTTACACATCAACTTATCGGGAAGAGCTTAAGTATTATCTTCGATCGCCGCTAGAGAATCGCAGACGACGGATCAATTATTTGGATTGATGGAGGAGTAATGAAACACAATATCCTTTGCTTTTAATATTAGCTAGAGATATATTGAATGTTACAAAGCCAACCGTTGCATCGAAGAACGCTTTTAGTCAATGACGACAGCAACTTGGAGACAACCGACATTCATTGGGAAGCAATTCAATGAATGTTCTCGTTTGCCTCAAAGATTGGATTAGAGCCAAACGAAGAAATCAAGGAATGGAAGCGGAGCCGAACGACGAGCAGAGACGAAGAAATTATGACTTCACGGGAGAACTCAGCAGAATCAAATCCAATGCATAGTTTTGCCCCCGTTGACTTTGACTATCCTATGCAAGTTCCCGTTAATATTAACATGAATGAGTGGGAGAAAATGATGCAAAATTTGTAGATTTTTCATTCATGTAAATTATAAATTTTGGATCATTTTACAATAAATAAAATTTAACATTCATTCATTCCTTAGTCCTTACTTTGTAATTTTTTTCATTAATGATTTAAATTGAATTTCTAGTTTAAATTAAAAACTTAGTTTTAATATGTTATTAATTTACTCTTAAGTAATATAATATTATTAATTTATTACATTAAGAAGCATATGTTTTATTTAAAATAGTGTATATATGTGTATATATTTTCTAAAATAATATATATTTAACGTATACATGTGTATATGTTTTATAAAATAGTATATAACTATATATACAGTGTGTGTATACATTGTAGTATATTTTATTTAAGTAATACGTATATATTGAATGATACGTATATATGTGTATATATCTTCTATAGACGTATATATTTAACATATACATGTGTATATGTTTTAAAAATTAATGTATAAATATATATATATATATATATATATTGTAGTATATTTTATTTAAGTAGTACATAGATATTGAATGGTGTGTATATATGTGTATATGTCTTCTATAGACGTATATATTTAATGTATACATATGTATATATTTTATAAATTAGTATATAACTATATATATAAATATTGTAGTGTGTATATATTGTAGTATATTTTATTTAAAGTAGTACATATATATTGAATGGTGCATATAAATGTGTATATATCTTCTATAGATGTATATATTTAACGTATACATGTGTATATGTTTTATAAATTAGTATATAACTATGTATATATATATATATATATATATATATATATACATATATATATATATATTGTAGTATATTTTATTTAAAGTAGTACATATTTATTGAATGGTGCGTATATATGTGTATATATCTTTTATAAACGTATATATTTAATGTATACATGTGTATATGTTTTATAAATTAGTATATAACTATATATATAAATATTGTAGTGTATATATATTGTAGAATATGTTTTATTTAAAATAGTATGTATATATATTGAATGATACGTATATATGTGTATATATCTTCTATAGACGTTTATATTTAGCGTATACATGTGTATATGTTTTATAAATTAGTATATAACTATATAACTATATATATATACATATATATATATATATATTGTAGTATATTGTAGTATTTTTTATTTAAAGTAGTACATATATATTGAATGGTGCATATATATGTGTATATATCTTCTATAGACGTATATATTTAATGTACACATGTGTATATGTTTTATAAATTAGTATATAACTATATATATACTTATTGTAGTGTATATATATTGTAGCATATGTTTTATTTAAAGTAGTACATATATTGAATGGTATATATACATATATATATATATATATATATATATATATATATATATATATATGTATCTCTGTATGTATGTATATATCTTCTATAGACATATATATTTAATGTATACATGTCACGTGTGTATATGTTTTATAAATTAGTATATAACTATATATATATATATTGTAGTATATGTTTTATTTAAAGTAGTACATCTATTGAATGGTATATATATGTGTGTATATATATTCTATAGATGTATATATTTAATGTACACATGTGTATATGTTTTATAAATTAGTATATAACTATATATGTACTTATTGTAGTGTACATATATTGTAGTATATGTTTTATTTAAAGTAGTATATATATTGAATGGTATATATTTATATATATATATATATATATATATATATATATATATAT
>NC_061122.1:33069476-33125236 GCF_002878395.1 Capsicum annuum
TATATATATATATATATATTGTAGTAAATGTTTTATTTAAAGTAGTACGTATAGTCATATATATTGAATGTTATGTATATATGTGTAATTGTGTATGTGTATATATTTTTTAAATTCTAATGTAGTATATACTATATATATAGTGTATATATATATTGTTTAACGTATTTAAAATGTATATAGGTGGGTATATATAGTGTATATTAGAAAAAAACTAATTTTTTTTTTTATTTTGATGGGATTTTTAACCGGATTTAAATGGGTTTGACTGGGTTGGGCTAAGTGAGCTGGTTCAGGGTTGTTTTTAAAAAAATTATTGTTGGACCAGGAACCAACCCTGCCCACTTAACCAGGCCCGAAACCGGCCTAGTCCACAAATTGGTTAAAATTAACGGGCTGATTTTGGATTGACCCGACCCGGCCCACTTGACACCTTACTTTTAA
Source organism: Capsicum annuum (assembly GCF_002878395.1). Taxonomy (NCBI): domain Eukaryota; kingdom Viridiplantae; phylum Streptophyta; class Magnoliopsida; order Solanales; family Solanaceae; genus Capsicum; species Capsicum annuum. Next base: position 33,069,921 of record NC_061122.1, read on the forward strand.
ATATACAAAGATCCCCTGTTTTTTTTACTTGTGGATTTTTAACATTTTCAGTCAGACGGCCAAGATTAGTCACATTTTTTCTAGATCACTCGCAAACATAATTATTTGTCGTCGTTGCTGATGCCGGTGTATACCGATCAATGTATCATAAGCATATAATGAGTGTACTATAAGTATATAATCGATATACAACTTGTAAACACTGTACATACTAGCTAAAATTTGTTAAAATAGAAATTAAAAATATGTTTATTTTTGCTGTGAACGTTGTTGATTGTTGTGTAGCTAAAATAGTTGTTTTCATGATTATCCGACTTTTTAATTCATCATCGGAAGTGTCCACCAAGAACTTCTATAAATACCCATGCTTTTCATCATCTTAAACCCACTTAACAATATTCTTATTCTTTCCACTTTCTCCCCAAATTTCTAACAATTCCTCCTATTTTATGTTATTTTATGTTAGGTTTGTAAGGGTGTGAATGAAAATTGAATAGGTGTTTTTTTGGAAACACGCCAGAAAAAAGATGCAATTTGAATAGACACCTTTTTTATTGGTCAAATCCATCGATAGCCCCTCAATCTTGTCCCGAAAATTCACTTAGACCCCTAAATTAAGGCTTGTACCTATCAGACATATCAACTGCTTAAATTGATACCTATCAAGCACAAAATGCTGACTTGGCAAGGAGAGTGTGTTACACTCTCCTTGGGAGAGTGAGTTGAACAAAAAATAATATTTTACATTTTTTTAATTAAAATTTATATGTTAATTATTTTATTAATAAAGTTTTTAATTATTATAATTTTTTAATTTAAAAAGAAGAAGAAAAGAACAAACCCCCCTCTCCCTTCATTCATCGTCTTCACAGCCTCTCCCCCGCGTTATCATATTCACTGCACCCCACCCCCAACCCATCCCTCCATCGCCCCCAGCCCACTACCCCAACCCCCATCCATCTTCTTCATCTCTATTTTTTTCTTTAAATTCTCAACAATTTGTTAATACAATTAACAATTTTCAATTAATAAAAAAATAGAAAAATAATGGAAGCCATGAACTTTAGCAGTGGAATTGAACCAGTTAGGAAAGATGGAATCTTTTTCAATTAACCAGTGGAACTTTAGTAATATCATCACTGCCTCTTTGGAAAGATGGAATCTTTTTCAGAGTGGACAGTTTCCAGAAAAGTTTGAAATAGAGGGAGTATTTGTAGCAACATATACCAATGGAAGGTTGTTTGCTTAGGTCGTTCAGAGAAATCATAGGCCAATCAGAGAGGGGAATGTGAAGTCATAATTTGAGAAGTCCAGTGAGACAAAAACCAATAGAGTTCCCATATCTCACAGAGCTCCTTGTTTGCTCCACCAAGATACAAGTCGCGTTTTCTTCATGCCCCAATTTTCATCCCTGATTGTAAGTATCAAATTCTGGTTGCCACTGATTTCGTCTTTAATGGTGATTTAGGATGTCGAAGAGAAGTTGATGGAGGAGGGAGGGGCGGGGTGAGGGTTGACGTGGGGGTGGGGGTAGATCAATTGTCATTTGTGGGTAGGTGGGTGACGACATGGGGGGGTATGGTGAAGAAGAAGACTACGGGGGATGGGGTGTTTTTATCTTTTTTTTTAATTAAGAAATTATTATTAAATAGATAATTAAATAGAAAAAAGGAAAAATCAGAAATTCCACTTATAATTCTTTTTTTGTCACGTTCTTTTTTTTATTAGTTAATTTTTGCCACGTCAGCGCGCATGTGCAACACACACTTTAGCTTTTAGCTGATTGGGCAAAAAATACTCAATTGAAACCAAATGGGGGGGGGGGGGTTAGGGTTTTGATAGGTACAGACCTTAGTTTAGGGGTCTAAGTGAATTTTAGGAACAAGTTTAAGGGACTATCGATGGGTTTGACCTTTTTTATTTGAATGGTTATGTCCTTTTCAATGGTTTTGACTTATCCAAAGAGTTGCACCTTTTCCAAGGAGTTGCACCTTTACAAGGGGGTGCACCTTTCTGAACAATTGAATCAACATCTTGATAGCTATAAATAACTGAATTTTTTTCTTAGGTAAAGACATTGTTTTGAGTTGAAAAACAGTCTTCTTCTTCCTCTAAAAATTCTTGTGTGATCATCAAATCATTGAGTGAGTTCGAAGTTTTTAAAAATTTGATGTACCATTATTTTTAGAAAGTGAATCATTTTATCCTGTGAGGAAAGATTCCATTAACCTCGGATACTTGAGGGGAATATATTCCTTAGGACACACTGTGAAGTCGGTGGACTTGATTCTAAACTTTTCTGCTTCATCTTTATTTCTTAAAGTTTATAAACACTTTATTTTGATATTTCATTTGATTATTCATTTGAACTTGTGTTTGAAGTTGTTGGAACTTCATTGTAGTTCTTGAAATAGTTTTGAACTTAGTGTTGAAGTCGTATTGAAATATACAGATTTTGTACTTGGAAGTAACAATTTTAAGGAATTTATTTTTGTGCTTGTTTGGTGGAAGAATTATTTTTTCGCCATTTATAAAGAAAGTACTTTTGTAATATGTATTGAGATTGATTTTATGGAGACTAAAGTCTTGTGATGTTATACTCCCTCGGTTGGAAGAATATAAAAACTTCACCGAGAAATTAGTGTGGTAATTCAGTTTGAAGAATATAAAAACTTCACTAATTCATTAAACTCTCTGTATTTTTGTGTTTCTCGAGATTAAAGTTTTTAGCTTTATACTTTGTTGAAATTAATAGCGTTTTGAAGATATAAAAACTTCATCACAAGTTAAAGTTCATTCGGTTGACGATTAGAAGAACATAAAACTTCATCGTTAAACTAGAAACAAGTTGGTGTTTAAAGTTTTTAAAACTATATAGTTAGTATTCTGACATGCTAAATTCGTCTTCATTTTGTAAAAGCAAAAGTATCTGTTGAAAGTCATGCAAATGATGATATGAAAAGTGTAGCAGCAACAACTGTTGCTACGATAAGTCATATGAGTGTTGCGCCCGCTATGGCACTAGCGAAAAAACTCAAAAAGTTTTTGGGTGTGGATTTCAAACGTTGGCAGTAAAAGATGTTCTTCTATTTGATGACTCTAATCTTCAAAGGTTCATCTCTGAAAATTTTTTATATTTGCCCGAAGAGACACATGACAAGGAACGTTTTATTGTAATGGGGGCATGAAAACACTCAAACTTATTATGTAAGAATTATATACTGAGTGGTCTCAAAGATGACCTACACAATGTGTACAATTATATGAAAACCTCAAAAGAATTGTGGGATTCTTTGAAATGAAAATATAAAACTTAGTATGCTGGAACTAAAAAGTTCATTTTGCAAAATTTCTTGAATTGAAGATGATAGACAGTAAGATTGTCGTCTATCAAGTGCAAGAATTGCAAGTGATCATCCATGATCTCCTGGTAGAAAGTACAAACATAGTGAATACCTTGCTTGAATATATTAAGTTGTTCTTTATAATCACATAACCTTTGTTGTAGGTTTGACGGTAAATGAGGCTTTCCAAGTAGCCGCTATAATAGAGAAGTTGATACCTTTTTGGAAGGCCTTCAAAACCTATTTAAAGTATAAAAGAAAGGAGATGGCTGTTTTGGGTTCAAAATCGAGAGGGCATCATGTGAAAGCTAATAGTTGACAAATAAAAACATACTAAAAAGATATTATAAATATAATTTGGTCAAACGACCTACATATGAAAAAACTAATATTGGAAAAATATAAAACCTATTGAGAGAAAATTCCCCCCTAAACAAAACTCTTAAAGGACTACATTGTGGATGTTATTCTGTTATGGTATGAGAATGGGGTCTTCTACTTATAGATGTTCAAAATCTTTCTTCCAAAAAAGAGGTTTCCCAGATATGAAAGATTTTTATATTTTTCTTATAGGAAAATTAAAATTAATATGGTATTACTTTTATTTTCATTTCAAGAAAAATAAATCTTAAATTTGGTAAGAAAATCAAGGTAAAAACCCTAATAAATCTCCTCTTTTTGGCTTGATTTTCTGACAAAATAATCTTGATCTTCCTTCTTCACACGATCTTCATATACCACTATTTCTTACCATGATTAAAAATTAATGTGTTAAAAATTGGAGCCCTATGCGTTAAAAATAAAAGCATGGTTTGATGTTATTGGAGCTCTGTATTATAAGTGGATAGAATTCACTACTGAGAAAGGGGTTATGGTGATGGTTCATATACCATCGCCATAGACACCACAATCATCCCTATAGATATATGGTGATGGTTAAGGCACCCAATAGGAATGAAGGTGTTACATTATCTCTACTGCGATGGTTCTCTGCGACGGTGTTACATTAGTTCATTATTTAAAACATAAATACATGGATTCTTGGACTCTATGGGTGAAAAGAGCTCATGGATACACATCACACATACCTTAAACCCTTAAGTTTGAAAGAAGAATACCAATCCTGAAGATTTCTTGAAGGTTCTTGGATTTTGGAAGCTTGAATTCTTGGTTTCGTTGGAGAGGAAGGAATGGAATTTGAAGATCTAGGGGAAAGAGTAGGGTTTTCTTTGAGAGTAAATTGGAGAAGATGGGCAAATAATGCCTAACTGATGTGATAATTCATGCTTTTATTAATTGATGGGAATAGATATAACTGACCATCAGGATATTAAATTCATAACTGGAACGCAGTTTAATGGGTCACCACGACGCGATGAGGAGTCCATCATCATATGGACCACGATGCGATGCTATTGCGGTAAGCTGCTGGAATCGAAATCCACACACGACCTAATTCTCATCCAAAAAATCCAAAAATTCTCCGATACATGCTCCTTACACCCTTGAACATGAATTAACTCAAAAACCTAGGTCTCAAGGTCGGGAAGACCAATTTAAAAATCCTCAAAGTTAAGAGACCAAAAATAAGACTAAGTTTCCAACACTTAGTGAAATTTTCAGGCTTTAAGCCTCTTATGCATGCAACTAGGAGCTGAACTAAGCTAAGTATAATATGGGATATTACAAATATCTTCTCCTTGGGAACATTCGTCCTCGAATGAGTCTAATTAAGCTGAGAATACTGGGGAAACTGAAATCACATACTGAACATGTAAAACTGAAAATATGATTACATGACTGAGTCTGAAACATAATACATGACTAAACGGAATTCGTGAATGCATGCAAAGACATGAGAATGATTATATAGCTGGGACTGAGAATGTAAAAGAGTCAATCAAAGAAGAATTGTTACCTTAAGTCGAGTCTGAGTTTACGGAGAAAAGATGAGGGTACTTGGTACGCATATCGACTTCTGTTTCCCAAGTGGCTCCCTCAATAGACTAATTCCGTCAAAGAACTTTGACCAAGGGAACTTCTTTGCTCCTTAGTCTTCACATCTGACAATCAAGGATCTCTACTGGGATTTCTTCGTTAGAAAGGCTATCCTGAACATCTGTGCTTTCTAGCGGAACTACAACAGTTGGGTCACTAATACACTTCTTTAATAAGGAAAAATGGTAAACTAGATGCACTGATGCCAGATTTGCAGGCAACTCAAGCTCATAATCTACTTTCCCAAAATAACTCAAGATTCAATAAGGGCCAACATATCGAGGGATGAGTTTCCCCTTCTTGCCAAATCTCTTTACTCCCTTTATGGGAGAGATTTTCAAATACACCAAATCACTAATATCAAACTCAAGATCTCTCGTCCTTACATTTATATAGGATTTATGATGGCTTTGGGATATTTTAAGCCTTTCCCTAATCAACTGAACCTTCTCAATTGTAATAAACACCGAATCTGGTCCTATCAAAGTAGTCTCACCTACCTCAAACTAACTAATAGGAGATCTACATCTCCTCCCACAGAGAGCCTCAAACGGAGCCATCTGAATACTAGAGTGATAACTGTTATTTTAGGAAAACTCAATCAAAGGCAAATGGTCATACCAACTTCCTTTAAGATCAATAACACATGCTCTCAATATGTCCTCTAGGGTTTGAATGGTCCTCTCTACCTGACCATCTATCTAAAGATGAAAAGCTATACTGAGATGAACTTGGGTACCAAGACCCTTCTAAAAAGTTCTCCAAAAGTGAGGTAAACTGAGTACCTTTATCGAAAATAATACCGAAACTTTGTGAAACCTAGCCAACTCACTAATATAGAGCTTGGCGTAATCCTCAGTTGAGTACGAAGTATAAACTGGCAAGAAATGTGTTGATTTGGTCATTCTGTCTACAATGACCCATATCAAATTATGATGACGACGCGTACGAGGCAAACCCATCACAAAATCCATGTTCACCACTTCCCACTTCCAAGTAGGAATGCTAAACTGTTGTAATGTGCTATAGGCCTCTGGTGTTCAACCTTAACCTGCTGATAATTAGAACACTTAGCTATAAACTCTAAAATACTCCTCTTTATACCACTCCACCAATAGATTTCCTCCAAATCACGCTACATCTTAGTGGTTCCTGGATGTATAGAATAACGTGCATTATAACTTCTACTAAAATCCACTATCTCAAACCATCAAAACATGGCACACACATCCCACCCTGACAACGGAACACACCATATCCCCCTTGGGAGAAAACCTCTACTTTCTGATCTCTAACTGATTCCTTCAACTTAACTAAACTATAATCCATATCTTGCTTCTCCTTCACTTCGGCAACCAATGAAAATTCTGAGCTATTCTAAACCCAAACATTACCTTCAACTGAAACAACCAACTGGATACCTAATCTAGAAAGCTGAACCTTCTAAACTAACCAAGTTTTATCATTCTCAACATGAACAACAGTACCCATAGACAACCTACTAAGGGTGTCTGCCACTATATTGGCCTTTCTCGGATGATACAATACACTCATATCATAATTTTTTTAACAATTCTAACCACCTTCTCTAATGAAGATTTAAATATTTCTGCAAAAACACATAATGAAAACTTGTGTGATTCGTGAACACATTAACATGAACCCCATAAAGATAATGCCTTTAAATTTTTAAGGCAAAAACAACTACTGTCGACTCAAGGTCATGGGTAGGGTAATTCTTTTCATGGGGCTTAAGCTATCTAGAGGCATAGGATATGACCTTACCTCTTTGCATCAACACACAACCAAGACCAACTCTGGAAGCATCACAGTAAACAACAAACCTATCTGAAACATATGGCAAAGTCAAGACTAGGGCTGAGGTGAATCAGTCTCCAACTCCTGAAAACTCTTTTCACAAGAATTTAACCACTGAAATTTGACTTTCTTATGAGTCAATTGAGACATGAGGGATGAAATATATGAAAACCCTTCAATAAATCATCTATAATAGCTAGCCAAACCCAAAAAACTCCTACTATCTAATGGAGAGATGGGTTTGGTCCATTTTCTTACTACTTCAATCTTTTGAGTGTCAACTCTAATGCCATCACGAAAAATGATATAGCCAAGGAAAGTTACTGATCTTAGCCAAAAGTTGCATTTACTAAATTTGGCGAACTGATAGGCTCTAAGAGTCAATAATAAGATTTTAAGATGGTCTTCATGATTGTTTTCACTACGGGAGTAGACAAAAATATCATCAATAAAGACGATGATAAACATGTCCGAGTAATACTTGAACACTTTTCATCAAGTTCATGAAAGATGATGGGGCATTTGTTAGTCCAAAAGTCATAACTAGAAACTCAAAGTGACCATATCGGGTTCTGAAGGTTGTCTTTGAAATGTCACATTATCTGACTCTAAGTTGATGATAGCTAGATTTGAGGTCTATCATAGAGAAATAACTGTCACCCTGAAGTTGGTCGAACAAGCCATCAATCCTAGGGAGTGGGTATTTATTCTTGATTGTGACTTTGTTCAACTGACGATAATCGATGCACATTCTGAGAGAACCATATTTCTTATGCACGAAAAGGACTAGAGTGCCCCATGGGGAAACACTGGGCCTGATGAACCCTTTATATAAGAGTTTTTTCATCTTTTCTTTCAATTCCCTAAGCTCGGTTGGAGCCATTCTGTAGGGAAGAATAAAGGTAGGCTGGGTATCTGGAAGGAGATTTATTTCGAAGTCAACTTCCATTTTGTAAGGGACTCTAGGGAGATCTTCAGGGAACACATCTAGAAATTCTCATACTACTAGAACTGACTCGAGATTGGGAGTCGTAAAATTGGAGTCATTGACTTGAACAAGATTTTAAACACACCCCTTAGATATCATCTTTCTCGCTCTAAGATATGACCTAATTTGACCCCTAAGAGCTGATGTACTACCCTTCATTCAATAACTGGTTCATTGGAAAACTGAAACTAACAGATTGTATTTTTACAGTCAACTGAAGTGTAGCATGAGTAGATCCAATCCATGCCGAGAATGATATCAAAATCAGTTATCTCAAGTTCTACAAGATCTATTGAATTAATTTTCTGAGATAATGTAACCGGGCAGTTTCTGTATACCCGTCTGGCTATGATAGATTTACCTACTGAGTAGACACTGACAAAGGCTCTACTAATATTTTGGGACTGACATAGAAATCGACAACTATACAGGGGGTTACAAATAAAAGTGAGGCCCCAGGGTCTAGCAAAGCATAAACATGAATATGAAAGACCTATAACATACTGGTAACCACATAAGGAGAACTTTCATAATCCGGTTAGGACTAAAGTGCGTACAACCTATTTTGGCACTGTCCACTAGTGGCACTAAAAGTGGTACCCTGCTGAGTCAGGCGACTTATGGGTGCTACTAAAGAAGTATTATGGCCCTGTTGCCGATCAATTCTACCCCTCTCTGCCACCACCATACTCTCTCAGATCCTATATCCTGGGTTGTTATATCCAAAACACACATCACTACTATCCATACACACACCCTGATAATTCCTACCATATTTTTTGCAAAGTAGATTAGTACGACAACAGTTTACACTACCTTGGAACTTAGAGCCTGGCGCTTTATCCCGATTATTATTCCTGAGCTTTGACACTAGCACACTAGATGAAGACGGAGATGGGGTTTAGAATTTCTGATAGAACTGAGAGCGGTTACCACCCTCTGACCTCGGGTGAGAAAAGTTAAAGCTACATATTTTGGCCCTCTTATCTCTCTCTCTCTCTCTCTCTTTCCCTAAGCTTTTGTTCCTCAATCTGCTAAGCATGAACTATAAGCCTAGATAGGTCCATCTCCTTTATCAATATAGCAATCCTACACTCCTTGACCACACTATTAGCTACACCAGAAATAAACTTACTCATTCTAGAACTATTATTAACCACCATCGAAAGAGCATACCTCACCAGCTGAGTAAACTTAAGCGAGTATTTATTCATACTCATACTACCTTATTTCAAATTAATAAACTTTATCACCTTAGATTCTCTCACATTTAAAGGAAAGAACCTATCTACAAAGGTTGTAGCAAACTTCTCCCACTTTACAGGCCCTACCTCATCGCCATGGTCCTCCTTCCACTGCTTAATCAGGTGTGAGCTACACCCTATAACTGGTATGCAACCAACTCTACATTATAACTTAAAGTGACACCCATGATATCTATCACTTTCTAAACCATATCATGAAACTCATATGGATCCTCCTTAGACTTAAATCCCAAAAACAAATGAGGATTCATTCGAGTGAAATCTCAAAACCTAGCTGCAGTTATATTAGTCACTGTGTTGGTTGGGGCAATAGCCTGTTGATTGTTAGGAGCATCTACTGAATAATCTAAGGTAGTGAAGGTAGCTCTAAACTCGGTGTGAGAGACATGCTCATTTATGGGATCTTCCTGAACAGGCGGAGGTGTGCGTTGATTTTATTTCTTTTTTTATTGTTTCCCTAGGGAGGAATTATCCGTAAATGGAAGGAAGAATAAGTCAAAAAGAGAGTTTTAAATATACCTCATACTTATTCGCATGAGATGAATACTGAAAGAAGGGAAACTTTTCCTAAAACATCCTATAGCCTCTTGTCCATAAGTGTGGCGCGCTTCACACCCATGCACAAGACTCTGCTCAACACAGCTTTTCAGACTCCCTAGGACACTGTAAAACCTGGATGTAATATCAAGTTTTATCATGACCCAAGGATACCTCCCTAGTCGCAACAATATTGCTTACAGTTACAAAAGACTACAAGTTATCCCATGAGCTAGTACTTGCTGTGCGCACTGAGTAAACTGATAATAAACAACATATATGGAAAAAAATTAATAATGATATAAGGTTTTAAATACTAAAATACAATTAAATCATAGATCTAAAATGTATAAGACATACTAAGAAGACTGATAAATCGACTAACTATCTGAATGTCTGAAAAGCCTCTAACTGACTGATTGGGGAGTTGATGGGACAAACCCCCAACTAACTCCGACTAAATGGAAATACTAAACTACTAAGATAAATTGAAATGAAACAATCATGTCCTCAATAGATAAGGATTTATCTCAACTGCTGCTGCTAATAAGCTGAACTGTCTAAGTGCGGTCAGAAAACTGTGCGTCTGAACCTATGATATAAGACATCATAGCGCGAAGAAAAGTATGTGGACAGTACTTTAAATGTAATGGTATATGAGATGAGGTTAGGCTATAATGCAAGGGTTAACTATGCATGAAATAATGACTGGATGAATAACATGAGATAACTGAGTATGCATGCCTGAAACTTAAAAAAATTGAGAATGCAAGACCAAGTATCTAATGTTTCTGAAATAATTTGTAAACTGAATTACTGAAATCTGATAACTGAATAATTGAAAGTCTGTATGTTATGGTCAAGCACACCTGAACTGAATTCTATATTAAATATTGTAATGAGACTGTGGGAGGTATCGTCTAAACAACATGCTCCAATATGAGCTAATCGGGGTCTAACCTGTACCCCAGTAGGAAGGGTGTCAGTACTTTGCCACGATTACTAACACTGGATGTGGGTATCCATTAATATGATGTCCTGAAGAACCAGGGTGTCAAGCCTAACAAACGGGTGACCCCTAAGAGGAAGTCAAACCTAAATGATGGGTGACTCCTCATATCCTACGCTGGCTACGTAGTTTTGAAATACAGGGACTACTACTAATGGCTCTACCTAACTGATGGGGAAGCCTCCATCCATGCATTCACTCCATACTAAATCCTACTCCCAACTAAACTGACATAGATTGCTGGACTGAACTAAGATTAACTGAACAAACAACTAATCATAACAACTAACTGAATGATAATGCTCATGGTATATCTAAATTCATTCTGAAGATACTAAAATTATGTAAACAGATAAGTATCAGGTATTCATAACCCTCCAACATTGAATGGAAATAACGATACGGACATATAAAAGCTTTGAAACCATAGTAGGAAACCATTGTTCAAAATCCAACACTTAGGCATTTCATCAAACATATGAGTATCATGAACTTAAACATGGGAATAAGTAAATCATGTCATAATAACATAATTACAATACTAAAACCATGAGTCAGGAATGTAACATGAAAATTTCATCATTTAAACATGTAAATGCTCATTCAATCAAATCACTTGTAAACACAATCCATAAATCAAAATTCATAAGAGCTTCATGGAGATAATTCATCATAATTATGTAAAATTCATCATCTAAAACAAAATAAATGAATTTTTGGACTCCATGGGTGAAAAGGGCCCATGGATGAACATCACACATATATTAAACCCTTAAGCTTGAAAGAAGAATACCAATCTTGAAGCTTTCTTGAAGGTTCTTGGATTTTGGAAGCTTGAATTTATGGTTTCCTTGGAGAGGAAGTAATGGATTGATGATCTTGGGGAAAGAGAACGATTTGCTTTGAGAGGAAATTGGAGAAGATGGGCAAATAATTCCCTAACAGATATGTTAATTCATGTTTTTATGAATTGATTCGATGGAAAAAGACATAACTGCCCCTCAGGATATTGAATTCGTAACTAAAATGCGATTTAATGGGTCACCACAATGCAATGAGGAGTCCATCACTATATGGACCGCGATGCGATGCTATCGCGGTGAGCTGCTGGAATTGAAATCCAAACACGACCCAATCCTCGTCCAAAAAATTTTAAAATTCCACGAGACATGCTCCTTACACCCCTGAACATGAATTAACTCAAAATTCTATGTTTCGGAGTTGGGAAGACCAATTTAAAAATCCTCAAAGTTAGGAGGCAAAAAATAAGACTAAGTCCCCAACACTTAGTGGAATTTTCAGGATTTAAACATCTTATGCATGCAACTAGGAGCTGAACTAAGCTAAGTATAATACGGGGTATTACATGATGGTTCATATTATGTTGGGATAGCTACCAACCATTCCTATATAATATATTGGGACGGTTATGTATATGCTATGGCTACGGTTCATATTATGTTGGGACAGCTACCTACCATCCCTATATAACGTATTGTGATGGTTATGTATATGCTATGGCGATAGTTATATATATCATAATGTGAACCGTCCTTATAACAGGTATTAGGATGATTTTATGCTATTGCGATGGTAGTTTATCTGTTAGGACGACTATAAACCATCCTAAATCTTTATAGGACAATTATTTTTTTTTATTGTGATAGTTAAACATAGGCTACAGAAATGGTTTTTTAGGCTATTAAGACAGTTATTTTAAGGTATTAGGACAATTATTATTAAACTATTCAACAATATTATATTATGCTATTGCAATGATTTTATAAAGCTAGCATAACACATAAAATGTACATATTAGTCATCAAAAGTACTACTCCCTCCATTTCAAAAAGAATGTCCTACTTTCTATTTTAATCTGTTTCAAAAAGACTGACCCCTTTCCCTTTTTAGCAACTTTTTAATTCTAACTTTCCACGTGGCATATTTAGACCACAAGATTGAAGGGTATTTTGATACATTTGAAATGTCTTTAATTTAAGACCACAAGATTCAAAAGTCCTCTTTATTTTCTTAAACTTCGTGCAAAGTTAAACTAGGTCATTCTTTTTGAAATGAAGGGAGTAGTAACTATTAATTCCCAAAATGACAAACAAGAAACCAAATATTTTTTGACCATTCAATAAAAGCAAAACATACTTGAAAAAGTTTTTATTTTTTGACCATTCAATAAAAGCAAAACATACTTGAAAAAGTTTTGAATGTTCAAAAATAAAAGATGTTTTAAACTTGGTCGAATTTTTCAATAGCTAGCATAACATGAAGCCACTGTGATCGATCTCCTAGGTTAGGTATAGTTCATCAATTTTGTTCCCACCGTCTTATATGTCATGATCACCTACAACAATAAGAAAAATAAAACAGTATGATCAGAATATATCAACAACAACAATAGTAAATTAGTCCAACAACAACAGGAAATCAGTCCAACAACGACCTTAGTAAATCAATCCAACAACAACAACAGTAACCATCCAAAACAGTCCAACAACAAGCTTAGTCAAAATAGTAACCATCCAAAATAACATTAAGTCTTGAAATAGTACTTCCAAACATTTCAAGATGAAACAGAAAACTGGAGCACATCCCTAACCATTAAGTTTCCAACACTCACTCTTTAACACCCGAAAGCAATAAGCATATCAAAAACTCGACCAATTAAACATTTCATATAACTTTCAAGACCAGTTTCCAGAACTAGAACTTGGTTTAGTTGTGAGAGTACTATGACCACTCATGCGCAAACTAATTAAAGAAGCAAAAGGACAAAAAATTATTGTAACTAGCATTTGAAAGTAATATGACCACTCAAATAGGTAAACACACTGAATTCATTATGCTGCAGGAAGAGATCGTAGAACATCCTTGCACTCTCTCTTTAATCACAGCTCTAACCTGCAGCCGCAAACATATAAGTAACCAAAAAGTTTTCAACACTCTATTGAAAAACCAACTTAAATTCTCTTTTCAAAGAATCTTAACCACAAATCATAGCTAGCTTGCAGCCAAAATACACATATACTCAAAAAATCAGAATAATCAAACAACCATAAATGACAAGTAGCTCAAAGCCTCGTCATTTTAAGATTTTCACCTGAAAACCACAATAAACTTGCCACAACACCATACACTCAACAAAAAATAATCAAACATTCACCCATAAAAGCTCAAAGTTAAAAAAATTAATCTTTTCATTATCTTGATCGAAAATGATCCAAACTAGAGAGTTGAGTAGCAAGGAAAATACCTAAAGAGGATAGATATAGGTACATTCCATGAGTAATGAGGTAATGATAACAAAGTTTCACATACTTCAACTTCACAGATTATTTAAAATTGAGAAAGTTTCTTGAATAAAAAGGGGGTTGTTAAATGAAACTTTTGTTTTGGATTCACTCATTTTTATGAACTCAACAAACTTCACAGATTATTGGAAGTTCAAGGATGCAAAATTGGAATCTTTAAGCTCAAAGGTTATTCACTAAACTAAGGGTTATAGGATGTTCCAAAATTAGAGAACCACCTACAACCAAAATTTAAGGAAACAAAACAAAAAAAGTTAAATTTCAATCATACACCATTTGAAACAGACATCCAAGGAACTAAAAAACTCAAAATATCTAAAGAACTAAAAAACCTTAAACAAGAAAAACATCTAAAGTACATAAGCTACATTACAGTCAAACATAAGATGTAACACAAAATCCAAAACCTTAAACAAGAACAAAAAGAACCTCATTTCAACAAAACATTTATAGAATGAAACAAAGTCAAGAATTAACAAAACCCGAGTTTAAGAAAAAACTTTATGTCAACGCAAACAAACCCAAATAGCCCACAATGGAGGATTGAGATGTGAAGTTTGTAAGAGTGAATTTTGGTTTTCTAGAGATTTTGGACTATGGCCATAAGCCTATCGAATTTGACCACTCAAACTGATAGGTAATGTGTTGTGCCTACTCCAACCCCAACAGTATATACACTTGGTTTCTAAAAAAAAATAGTGTGGCTACTCCAGCCCCAATAGCAGTTGATTGACTCTCTAGTTACCTATAATCATATTACTTTAAGCAGGCTAATCATTCATTTGAAGAAGACATTATAGAGTAAGATTTTACTTGCAGTGGACAACAAATACCGCTTTCAAAATATGCATAATCAAACACAAAAATGAGCTACGCATATGCAAACATACACTTTCTAAACCATATATTCTGATCAGCACTATCCCTATTACAAATATTTCTTTTAAAAGACAATTACAAGACAATGTAGAGGATCAGTTCTAATGTGAAACAGATAGCCTAACATCAGTACAAGATAATGAAATAAAACAACCCCACAACATGAAAACAACAATAGAAACTCCCCTAAACTGCACAACAACTGCCATTATAGTTAAGCAAGTAGCTAGCTAGCTAGCCACACTACACTTTTAGTGTGTTTCAGATCTCAAATCAAGAAGACCAGCAACAACCAAGTCAATAAATGAGCTAAAATGACTTCACATACTACACTTTTAGTTTGTTTTTTTATCTCAAATCAAGAAAACAAGCAAGACCAAAGTTAAGAAATAAGCTAAAATGAATACACACACTACACTGAAAAGTTATTTCAGACCTCAAATCAAGAAAACCAGCAACACGTAAGTAAAAAAATGAGCTAAAATGACTTCACACACTACACTTTTAGTGTGTTTTTTGAGATCAAATCAAGAAAACAAGCAAGAACCAAGTCAAGAATAATAAATATTAAACAGATATAAATAGGTACAAACCAGTCACTTTCAATGACACACAATACTCAAGGATAAACATCCAAGCACATGAAGTCAAAAAACAAAAGCCAATTCTTCACTATGTAGAAGATATATAGGCATGAAAATATTTTATTTTTTCATAATTTCAAGTCCTAATTGAAGACTAAAACTAACACATTAACCAAATAGTTACCTTTGATAATTGCAAGCATGTACTATTTCAAAGAAAAAAAGAAAAATAGTTTAAAAATAAGGACTGCAAAGACACGAAGAAGATGAATACATCTATTAATCAATGCATTACAAATCACCATCACATGAAAACGATATTTACGTGAACCAAATAATCAGTCTATAAAAGTTAATGTAAAAGATAAGAGAAAGTAACAATAATTAGGAAGATAATAAACCAAATGACAAGTATATAACCATTAATTCTACTTTTAGGCATCAATCCTAAATTGAAGGATGAAAAGAATATAGAAGTAGTAATCCAAAAAGACATATGTTTCTATTTTGGTTCTCTAATAGAAACAAAAGTAAAATCTTGGAGAAGCATTAATTTACAGAAATAAAATTTAGTTTTCTGGTTAAAAATGAAATCAATGTATATTTCAATGTAGAGATTGAGAATGACCATGATTACCAAGATGTCAAGAGCTAACATTCGACCAGATTTCTTTGTTACTCACAGATCCTATTGATGGAATGAAGTTACCTACTTCAACACAGATGGAAACAGTATTGGTTAGTTTGGAAAGTTGGTCAATATATATCAAGAGGCAACATGATTACTTTATATAATAATTGTGACTTATACTAGTACACTTTGCATAATTTCAAGATATGTAAATTTTAATTAAACATGTTTGAATTCACAGTTCAAATTAATTATTTCTGTCAAAATTCAAGATATGCCACATAAATTGGGACAGAGGGTACTACTTCATGATAAAGAATGCACTTGGTATATAAGTGATGTAAAATGTTTGTTATCTAATCTATTTGTCTCTTGTGTTACTATTTTAGATGGATAGTAGTTCAAATCACGAAAGCATATATAGAGAAATTGAGCAGAATAAGATTTTCCTGTTCAATTCTTTGCTTTACAAGACATGTGTTGTTCTTAGAGGCAAAAAAGAGGTTAATAGACGCATTTCTCATTTACAATTTCAGAATTTCAATGTTTCTCTCTTTTGTAAGCTCATAATTCCGTATGCATATGCTTGCATTTATATTATATGGAACTAAGTTCATGAACCTAACTGTAGTTTCAAGAATGCCGAGCCATTGAGCAGATTGAAGAAGGCACAAGTATTGTTTCTCCAGAGAATATCTGAGAAAGTAATAGCTGGTTTATTACAGAAGGTAGGTAGGTTTGGTTTTTATGATCTATAGTAACTTGGAAAGGTCTAATTATGTTATTAGCATAGATTCGGGTCTTTGGAATGGTGATGATGAATTTGTTAATTAAACTCTTAAATAGGAAGGAACTGCTGAACTTTAATGAGATAAAAATAGAATAAATCTGGATAAAACAACATAGGTTGTATGTTCTATAACAGCAACATAGGTATGGGGAGAGTAGAGTGTATGCAAACCTGGCCTCGTGAGCTATGCATACACAATAAGCACAGAGAAAAAACTTCAACAGCAACAATAGAGTGAACGCCAACTTTACCCCTACCTCATGGATGAGATAGAAAGGTTGTTTCAGAAAGACTCACGTAGACAACATCCTTTGTTTCCAACTAGAATCTGCATTCTTTGAAGTTCTTTTAAGTTTAGACGGCACTACGACTAATATTTTGTCAAAAACATTTGAAGAATTTCAGAATCCTACATATTAATATCTGTGTTGCTCATAGTGAGATACTTAAACACCTAAATTGGAACTTTTGAGAAATAAGATAAATTGGTAAAACTCAATTGGTCGATTATAAAATCTTTAGGGATCGCCTATAGAACACAAGCATATGATTATAGTAAAACATGAGACAATTTGCTAGAAAACTAGGATAACAGTAAAAAGCACATTAAAATTTCTAAAACAGTTCCAAATTCTCATGTACTTCAAAATAGAAAAAATATTCATCAATATTGTCAACATATAATAACTTGAATAGCGGCAACCACAATTGAGGTGGAATAATAGTTGAAAAGTTTGAGAAACAACCTCGCTTACTACGATTCAAATACTAGCAAAGGTAAAACGAGAAATCACTGTTATGCAACAACTACACCCTATTCCCAAATAATAACTTGCACAATAATACATGCAAAATTTGAAAAAAGGAAAAAATGTCTCACATATTGTTAAGATAGTTCTTTACAGCAACACAACTATTATCTTCCATAACGCCACGATAAACAATACCATATCCTCCTTCACTAATAATATTTCATGAGCAAAAAAATTTGTATCAATTTCAAGCTCCCTTAAAATATACCAATGACCCCATCCTAAATATGAAACCTCATGCATATTTTTTCCACCTTGTTCCTCAGAATGTACTTCCTCACTCCCCTGACCATTCATTTCTGAAAGATCCTTGGCTGAAGTTCCACCCCCACCCCATCCCAAAGTTGTTGAATTACAACAGCATACCACAAAACAACACCCCAAAATCCACAAATCAGACCACATAAAATCCATAAATTAGACCACAAAATCCATAAAATTCTGCTAAAATTCGATCACAAAAGCACAATCAAGGAAAATTAGAGATAATAGATTCATTAATTCTTACATGCAAACCTTTTCAGAGAACAAAACCCACTAAATCAGAGAAAAAGAAAAGAGAAGAAGACCCACTAAAATTTATTACTTTCATATATGAAAATTAGCTCAAAAATAGTAAAAATTGAAAATTACTTCAGAGAAAATTGTAAATACCTCATGAAAGACAACAAAAGTAGCACAAATCCTTTAAACTGAAACCACAAATGCAACAACGGTATGAATAAAGAGAAATTACCTCTGAACCAGCAAATATGAGAGAAATTATCTACGACAAAGAACCAAAAAATGGAGAAATTATCCAGCAATGGGGTGTACGGAGAGAGAAAATTAAGGAAAATAGGGAAATTATCTTTGTTTCATGGCTGAATAGAGAGAGCAAATTGAGTAAATTGTACATGAATGAGTAAATTCATGAGAAAAGCAAATTCATGAGAAAAATGGAGATATTATCTCTAAAGTAATGGGGATTCTAAATGGGGAAATTATCTCTGCAAATGGGGTATGAATAGGAAATGGAGATTCTAAACCCTAACGGGAGCAAATATGAGAGAAATTATTTTTTGATTTATTTTTTAGTAAATATAATCCAAAAAGCAGGAAAAATAAAGTTTTGAAGGGAAAATTCTTGAGTAATGTTATTTTTTAGCAAAACTAACTGTGGCTATAGATAATCTATAAAGACAGTTGGAAGAATCGTCGCTATAGATGCCTCTATTGGAACGGTTATATGGATTATACGATCGTTATTTTTTTACTGTCATAATAGGTTACACATCATTATGTGATGGTTATAACTGTTATCATAGACTATTTTATAGCAACGGTTGTGTCGCCAATTAGTGTCGCCATAACTATATTTTCTAGTAGTGATTGAAAGTGGAGTCTTATGCATTGAAAGTGAGCACAGGTTAAAAGTGGATCTCATGCATTAAAAGTATATATGCATGAGTTGCAAGAAGTCCAAGCATAAAAGTTAGCAAGGGTTGAAAGTTGGAGCCCATAAACATGGGTTGAAAATTGATTTTGATTTTAAAGATGGATTAGCAGCAGGATTGTTGAAAATTTATTTAAAACTTTTCTCCACATGTAGCTAGATAAAGATCTTCATTATCATCAAAATTGTTGCAACTCTGATCTCAATATGTCCTCAGTCTGACCCATCAGACCATTGAACCATAGGCTCTGATACCATTTTTGGGTTCAAAATCAAGAGGGCATCATACAGAAGCTAATAGTTGCAAACTATTTGAGATGATAAATGGGATAAAAAAATAAAACATAATAAAATATATTATTAATATGATTTGGTCAAATTATCTACATATGAAAAACTAATATTGAAAAAATATAAAATTCATAAGGAGAAAATCTCTCTCTAAACAAAACTCTTAAAGGACTTCATTGTAGATGTTATTGTATTATAGTATTAGAAATGGGGTTTTCTATTTATAGATGTCCAAAACTTTTCTTTCAAGAAAGAGATTTGCCAACTATGGAAGAGTTTTATATTTTTCTTTTAGAAAAAGTAAAAGTAATTATGATATTACTTTTATTTTTCTTTCAAAAAAATAAAACTAAAATTTGGTAAGAAAATCATGACAAAGACCCTAACAATCAGTTGAAGACCTCATCATGAGGTTACGTATTGAAGAAGATAACAAAGCAGCTAAGAAGAGGTCAAAAGGAAATTCAGCAATTAGTGGAGCAAACATTACGGAGGATGACCCTAACAACTAAAATAAATGAAAGAAGTCATCTTGAAAATAAAGTAATCCTCCAAAGAAAAAGTTCAAAGGAAATTACTTTACTTGTGGCAAGGTTAGCCATAAGTCTGTAGATTGTTAGGCCCCAAAGAAAGACAAGAAGAAGGATCAAGCCAACATGTCTAAATCTAAAAATAAAGTGAATGATCTATGTGCCATGCTTTCAGAATGCAACTTGGTGGTAATCCTAGAGAGTGGTGATTGATTCCGGTGCTATCCACCATGTATGTACCAACAAGGAGTTGTTTGCTTTGTATGCTCCAGTTCAAGATGGCGAGAAGATTTATATGGAGAACTCTGCAACAACAAAGGTTGAAGAAACAAGAAAAATTTTCTTGAAGATGACAACAGGCAAAGTATTTATACTCAACAACGTTCTTCATGTACTGGAGTTAAGAAAGAACTTAGCGTCTATATCACTTCTAATAAAAAATGGATTCAAATGGGTATTTATTTTTGATAAGGTTGTAATTAGCAATGGAGAAGTGTATGCAGGAAAAGGTTACCTTACCGAGGACCTTTTTAAGATTAATTAAAAACTATTGAGATCAATAAAAGTAATATTTCTTCTTACTTGCTTGAGTCAAATGAATTGCGGCATGAACATTTAGAATATGTTTATTATAAAATCTTGCGAAAGCTAATTAACTTAAAAGTTTTTTCTAATTTTTAGTGCAATAAATTAAAGTATCAAATGTGTGCGGAATCAAAGTATGCTAAACATCCATATAAGTTTGTCGAAAGAAACTCCAATCTCTTAGACTTAATTCATATAAATATTTGTGATATAAAGTCAACACCATCTCGTGGTGGAAAAAAATATTTTATATCTTTTATTGACAACTGCACAAGATTTTATTATGTTTAATTACTAAATGGTAAGAATAAAGCAATAGTCGCATTTGGAAAATATAAAACAGAAGTTGAAAATTAGTTAGATAAAAAGATCAAAATGATAAGAAGTGATAGGGAGGAGAATATGAATCTCCTTTTGTGGAGATATGTTTAGAAATTGAAATTTTGCATCAAACTACTGCCCAGTATTCAGCTCAATTAAATGAAACTGTGGAAAGGAAAAAACAAATATTAAAGAAAATTATGAATGCCTTACTCATAAGTTCGGGTTTACCACAAAACTTGTGGGGGGAACTATCCTTATAGCTAACCAAATACTCAATAGAGTGTACCATAGTAAGACACATTCAATTTCATATGAAAAATAGAAATAAAGAAAACCCATTTTAAAATATTTCAAAGTGTGGGGGCGTCTAGCGACAGTCCAAGTTTCTATACCTAAAATGGTAAAAATAGGACCTAAGACTGTGGACTCTGTGTATGCTACAAGTAGTAAAGCATGTCAGTTTTTGGTTCATAAATTTGAACATACGAATATCAATGAAAATACGGTAATTAAATCAGATAATGCTGATTTCTTTGAACTTATTTATCTATATAAAACTGGACATGCGCAGGCTAGTAGAGGGTCTAAATGACCTTGAGATAAACCAAATGAAAATGTACTTAATAATGAGAATCTAAGACGTAGTACACTTCAAAGAACATCAGCTTAATTTGGATCAAATTTTGTAATATTTATTCTTGAAAATGAGCCTCAAATATTTAAAGAAGTGATGTTGCCTTCAACCATTTCCTTTCTTAAATCGGCAATCACTAGTGAGATTGATTCAATCTTGAGAAACCATGCTTGGGAGTTGGTTGATCTTTCTCTAAGAAATAAATCTTTAGGTTCCAAAAGGATCTTCAAAGGAAAATGAAAGTTGATGGTGCCATTAACAATAAAAGGAAAAACTTATTATGAAAGTCTTTTAGACAAAAAGAAGGCCTTGATTATTGAGATACATACTTATCTGTAAAAATAATAAAGTCCATTTGGATGTTGGTTGCCTTAGTGGAGGTATATAATCTTGAAATTAATCAAATGGATGTGAAAATATCATTCTTAAACAAAGAATTGGAGGAAGAAATTTACATGGAATAACCTGAGCGTTTTGTGGTTCCTAGTAAAGAAAAAAAGCGTGAAAACTTGTTAAGTCACTTTATGGACTAAAACAAGCACTCAAACAGTGGTATACAAAGATTGAACAAAATATATTGGCAAACAGTTTCAAGATAAATGAACATGATAAATGTGTTTACATTAAAGACACTCCAAATTAAAAAGTCAGTTTTGGTTATATGTGGATGATATGTTGATCATCAGTGGAGACATTTCTGATAAAAACGTTATGAAATGAATGCTTGAGAGCAAGTTTGATATGAAAGACCTTAAAGTTGTGAATGTGATCTTAGGGATAAGATTTCATAAAACACCATAAGAATGGGTATTGTCATAGTCTCATTATATTGAAAAAGTATTTGATAAGTTCAAGTATTTGGATTTTGGTATTGCCAAAACTCCATTAGACACGAGCTTTTCACTTTAAAGAATTAAAGTGAAAGTAACTCATAGTTGGACTATGCAAGAGTGTTGGAAAATTTAATGTATATCATAAATTGTACACGATCAAATATAGTATGTGTTATTAGTAAATTGAGTCGGTACACGAGTAATCCCAATCAAACTCATTAAATGGCAATGAAAAGAGTTTTGGTGTATCTAAAACATACTCAAGACAGTTTTGCATTATAACAAATATCCTACAGTAATTGAAGGATATAGTGATACAAATTAGATCACTGGATTGAATGAAGTAAAATTCATGAGTGAATATATATTTCCTTTAGGTGGAGGAGCAATCTCTTCAAAATTGTCCAAACAAATATGTATTACCCGCTCCACAATGAAATCTAAATTTAACACATTAGATTAAGCTGATGAAGAAGCTGAATGGATTCAAAATTTCATGGAAGATATACTTATTGTCCCAAACCTTTGACACTAGTATGTATACATAGTGAAAGTCAAGCGGTGATAGGTAGGGCATGGAGCATGATATACAGTGGCAAGTCTCGTCATATAAGACGGGGACATAATGCCGTTATAGAACTACTCTCTAGTGAAATTATCATGTTGACTATGTTAAGTCAAAGGATAATCTGTCGGTTCCACTTACAAAAGGCCTATCTAGAGAGGGAGTAGAGAGATCATAAAAGAAAATGGGTTTATAGCCTAGGACAAGTCAGCATAGCGGTTACTCTACCTAGAAGACCAGAGATCTCAAGAGCTAGGTTCAAGGAGATCAAACAAATTTGTGACTGATAGTTCAACATTGCCAATAAACTCAACTCATTCTCATAATGAGACAATGTTTAGGAAAATATAATAAGGCTTATGGTTTGAAGTTTTTTAATGGTTTTTAAGTTTAGAAGATTTGACCAAATAGTTTGTTCTATAGGATTAAACATTTAGGAATAACCTGTGTGAGGATGAAGTGGAAGACACTTCAAGGATAATGTTAGGAAAGGCCTATTCTCTAAGCTTTCATGAAATCAGGACGCGTTCATGACTGAAATGAACAAAATTAGGAGAACCATAAACAGTAAGAGGTTGGTTGTGTGACTTATGTTGTCTAGGTGTATATTAAAACTTGAAGGTTCAAGGACATCACATCTACTAATTGATCGAGTGCATCCGATGCATGTTCACTACAAAAAATTTTAAAGAAAAATCTACATATCCAGATGAAATTAGTCTTTGTTTGTTGATCACAGACTTTTTCATAAATCTTTTGATAATATAGTCATTCCCCATTCAAGTGGGGGATTGTTAAGTTTGTAAGAGGGTGAATGAAAAATGAATAGGTGTTTTCTCCGGAAAGACACCAAGAGAAATGATGTGATTGGAATAGACACCTTTTTTATTTGGATAGTTATGACCTTCCCAATGGGTTGTTACTTATCTGAAGAGTTTCACCTTTTTCAAAGAGTTGCACCTTTCCGAACCATTGCTTCTCTTAATGAAGCAACACCTTGATGACTATAAATATTTGAATTTTTTCTCAGGTAAAGACATGATTTTTAGTTGAAAAATGATCTTATTTTTCTTCTAAAAACTCTTGTGTGATCATCAAATCGTTGAGTGAGTTCGAAGTTTCTGAAAATATAAGGTATTGTTATTTTCAGAAAGTGATTCATTTTATCCTAGGAGGAAAAATTTCATTAACCTCAGATACTTGAGGAAAATAAATTCCTTAAGGACACACTGTGAAGTCAGTGGACTTTATTCTAAACTTTTATGCTTCATCTGTATTTCTTAAAGTTGATAAACACTTCATTTTGATATTACATTTGAACTTATGTTTGAAGTTGTTGGAACTTCATTGTAGTTTTTGAAATAGTTCTTTAACTTAGTGTTGAAGTTCGTATTGAAATATACAAATTTTGTATTGGGAAGTAACATTTTATTATTCCTCCATTTTGTCGTCTTAATTTTTGAAAAAAAAAAGGAATTTGAGCAGCCAATATTTAGAGAAAACATAAGAGACCACAATAAGACTAAGCACTATTATAACAACAACAATAATGGTATTCTTGAAAGTAGTTCTAGCATTAGTGCTTCCTTAGTTATTAAGGATGAGGGTGTGGGGAGTAGGATTAAGTTATTTCATGTGACAAAGAAGGCTATTTCTAAGAGTGATTTATCTGAAAAGAACTATCATGGTTTCGTTCTCAGATCATTGGTGAAAATTTCGATTTTGAGACACCTTTTGGGAAACATAGGCTTACCTATACTGATCTACATCACCAATAATGTCCTTCCTTTCTATGGTATGTTTTTCTTTGATTATACCATCCATTTCATTTTATATGTCGGTGTTTGATAAAACAACAAGATATTTTAATTAAGTGTTTGGACTATATCTAGTTGAAATTTGAATAACGAGAAATATTTTAAAGTTCAAGTTGAGAAAAGTATTTCAAAATTTAAAAAAGTATGCTTGGAAAAGAGTTTCTGTTGAATTATTTTATAAGTCTACTATGTGTTTGGTATGAGCTGGAAATAAGTGTTTTTGTACTTAATTTCTGATGTTCAGTGTAATACCCCAGAAAATTTTTCGTTGAAATTTTGTGTGTAAACTTGTTGGGTTCTATCTTCTAGAATTAACTATAAATTTTCCATGTGGAATATCTTAGATTATGACCCACCATTCTGTAGAGTATCAAATAACCTTTCCAACAATATGTGGATCATCCAAAACGGACACCTGAGCGACGAGTTATGAACATTCCAATCGAACCATGAATAGTAGTGAACAGTAAAACGTGCAGGAAAAAGTACTGAGGACTGGCGTATGTTTGCTCCAACTTTAAATGATCATAACTCCTTGTACATAATGATCTGGGTGATCTACTATATATCAATTGAAAGTTCTGCGAGTCCTCTTTCCGATGAAATTGGTTTCATCCAATTTTTCTATCAGAGCAAAAAGTTATGGTCGATCTACTTCAGCCTATCAAAAGTGAATTTTTGGGTCAATTTCAAACGATCATAAATCCTCGTACACAATGATCTGGGTGAGATACTATATATCAACGGAAAAATATGAGAGTCCTCTTTCTAATGAAATTGGTTTTATCCAATTTGGATATCGGAGTAAGACGTTATGGTTGATCTATTTCAGACTATCAAAGCAGTCCACCAAAGTACAGATTCGAGAATTATTTGATTTTTAGGGGCGTTTTGGTCATTCACCCTCACCCAAAATCCATCCAAACCCTATATTAAAGTATATTAGAAGCATTATATGCTATATTTCATTAAATTCTCTCAAAAAGAAAACCCTAAGCTCCTACATCCAACTTTAAAAATCTCTAAAGTTCACCATTAATTCTGCAAATTTATTCAAGATTCCAAGTTCCTAGTTCAAGAACTCCAAGAACCATCATTCAAAGGCATAATTAACATCTCAAAAATGAGTATCGATCTAAAGTTCATCATTCAAGGTATGTGGGGGTTTTCAACAAGAACTCTCTTTCGTTCTTGCGCATAAAAGTAGTTTTCTTTACAAAGGCATAATTTTTATTTAATTTTTTAATGAATTTGAAGCAAGAAACCATATCTTATGATGATTATTATAAAATCTTGATGTTTATGATTTTGAAATATGAATTTATATGTGTGGTGATATAAATCATGAATCTTGAACGATATTTATCATGATTTTGATAGTTGGGTCATGAATCCCCATTGGAAATTGTCTTTTTTTTAGAAAGTGTGTGTTATAAGCACGTTGATTTTGATTATTTAACATATTTTGAATGATTTGACCTTTTGGTCTTAATGGAATTATTTTGAAGTCGTGTGTGAAAGAAATCCACAATGTGGTTGATTTTGATAGATGGAAAGCATGATGGCTCCTGATGTATATTTATATATTACTGAAATTATTTTGTTATGGATTATCTTTGAAATGATCTGAGCTAAGTCCGGGAGAAATCTTTAGCACCGAGTGGGAGGTATAAAGCAACCTTACTTTCCTAGAACTATGTGCCCCCGTAGGAGTGAGCTTGAGGCTGATTTATATAGTGATCACTAGTTTGTATGGATTTGATATCGATAGTCCTACTCTGATGGCATGGATAGGACGGCTCTCCCTAACGTGGGTTGTATGTTGGACTCCATATAGCTTACATGGTTTATGTCGGTTATAGGATCTCCCAATGTGTGTGTGTTTCCTTGTGTCTATGGTGAACGGTTAAGTAATTTGAAAGTGGAATTGTGAAAGTTATTCTTTCGAAAGATTTAAATGATATTTACATTATGAGAATTGATATTCTTGATGAACCAAAAGTGATTGACAAATTATATGATGACTCACGTGTGTTATTATACTTATTTCATCCTCTCATGATTATGATGATTTTCTTCAGGCTATGTGAGTCTTTCATACATCCTGCATATTTCTTATAAATATTTATGATGATGATGTTTATACAACTGCATACACCCCCATATACTCGGTTCCTTTCCATGGGACTAACCCACATCTTTGGATGTGGGGTGTATTTTCTCAGAATGTAGGTTCAAGTGCTCAGTTTTAGGTTCGACAGTGATTCTTCGGGCACGCTGTTCTACATCCTCTATTTTGGTGAGTCCTCATATTCCAAGGACGTGATGTCTGATGTTGGTTTCACAGAATTGTTTACATTTGATAACTGAGTATGAGTCAGTTGGGGACTGTCTTAATGGCTTACTGGTTTTATTAATTTTCTTAGAGGCTTGTCAGACTAGTATAGATGTTAGGAGTTGACTAATAAGTCGTATTTTAATATCTTTATGAAATTCTTTTATTCTTGGATGATGATTAATCTATTGATATTTGAGGGTTATTTACGAAAACCCCATTGATTTGTGTTGAACTGAATGAAAATGGATCAAAGTGTTAGCGTGGGGCTACTCGTAGTCTCAAGCACTGTGTGACACTCTGGGACCCATTTTTGGGGCGTTACAAACTTGGTATCAGAGCCTAAGGTTTAAAGGTGTCCTAGGAAGTCTGACAAGCCACGTTAAGTAGAGTCTTGATCATCGATGTGTAGCGCGCCACATCTATGAGCAAGAGGCTACAAGATGTTTCAGGAATAAATGTGATTCTTTCTTTCAGAAGTCTATCATGCTTAAAGTATCTCTCTCTTCTATTGATTCGTGCTCTCCTCTTTCAGAAATATGCCTCTATTGATTGTCGCACCCGAATGGTCAAGTTTCAGTTTCTGGGTGCATCCGTGTTTGAGTGGTCTGGAAATTTTGTGTCACCCAAAAGTCATTTTATCTCTGACCTCAAAGCTAGAAATCTTATTTCCAAGGGGTGTATTTACCATTTAGTTAGAGTCAAAGACACTAAGTCTGAAACTCCAACTCTCCAGTCTGTTAACGTCGTCAATGAGTTTTTTGATGTCTTTTCAGATGATCTCCTAGGGATACCTCCTGATAGAGAGATAGAGTTTGGGATTGATCTTCTTCTCGATACTCAGCCCATTTCTATTCATCCTTACCGTATGGCCCCTGCAGAACTTAAGGAGTTGAAAGAGCAACTCAAAGATCTACTATATAAGGGTTTCATAAGGCCCAGTGTTTCTCCTTGGGGTGCTCCTGTGTTGTTTGTGAGAAAGAAAGATGGCTCTTTGCGTATATGCATTGACTACCGCCAACTGAATAAAGTCACCATAAAAAATAAGTACCCCCTTCTGAAAATAAATGATTTGTTTGACCAATTGCAACGTGCAAGTTATTTCTCAAAGATAGACCTTCGTTCTAGCTATTATCAAGTAAAAGTTAGGGAGTGTGACATCCTAAAAACTATTTTTTGAACTCGTTATGGCCATTTTGAGTTTCTTGTTATGTCTTTCGGGTTAATTAATTCCCCAGCAGCTTTCATGGATCTCATGAGTTAAGTGTTCAGACTATATCTAGATATGTTTGTCATAATATTCATCGATGATATACTGGTGTACTCCTGTAGTGAGGAAGAACATTTTAATTATCTCTGAACTGTCTTGCAAACCCTTAGAGATCACAAGTTGTTTGCCAAATTCAGTAAGTATGAGTTTTGGCTAAGGTCAGTTGCTTTTCTAGGTCATATCATTTCTTTCGAGGGTATTAGAGTTAATCCCCAAAAGACTGAAGCTGTTAGAAATTAGCCTAGACCTATTTCTCCGACTGATATCCGATGTTTCTTGGGTTTAGCTGGCTATTACCGTCGTTTTGTTGAGGGTTTCTCCTCTATAGCATCTCCTATGACTCGGTTGACCCAAAAGAAAGTGTAGTTCTTGTGGTCCGAATCTTGTGAGAAGAGTTTTTAGGAGTTGAAGACTTGACTCACTTCAGCCCCTATTTTGACTTTGCCTAATGGTATTGATGGTTTTGTGGTGTACTGTGATGCTTCGAGAGTTGGGTTGGGTTGCGTATTGATGTAGAAGGGTAAGGTGATAGCTTATGCTTCTAGACAGTTGAAACCCCATGACAAAAATTACCCTGCCCATGACCTTAAGTTGGCTGCTATTGTGTTTGCTTTAAAAATTTGAAAACACTATTTGTATGGTGTCCATGTTGATGTTTTCACTGATTATAAGAGTCTGCAGTATGTGTTTATCCAAAGAGAATTGAATCTTAGGCAGAGACGATGGTTAGAATTATTAAAGGACTATGATATGAGTGTGCTGTACCATCCGGGCAAGGCCAATATCATGGAGGATGCCCTAAGTAGAGTGTCCATGGGTAGTGTTTCGCATGCGGTAGAAGGTAAAAAAGAGTTGGCTCGTGATGTACATCGTTTGGCTAGATTGGGGGCTAGGTTGTTTGACTCTACTGAAGGTAGTATACGGGTTCAGAGTAGTTCCGAATCCTCCTTGGTTTTGGAAGTGAAGGAAAAGCAATACTTAGATGCTAGTTTGGTCAGACTGAAGGAGTCAGTCAAAGACCAAAAAGTAGAGGTTGTCTCCCAAGGGGGAGATGGTGTGTTGAGATTCCAGGGTAGATTGTGTATCCCGAATGTTGATGATCTAAGATAGAGGATTATGGCTGAAGCGCATGGGGCATGATATTCTATTCATCCTGGTGCCACCAAGATGTACCGAGACTTGCGGGAAATCTATTGGTGGAGTGGCATGAAGAAAGATATAACAGCGTTTGTAGCTAAGTGTGCAACATGTCAATAGGTTAAGGTTGAACACCAAAGACCTGGTGGTATGATGCAAGAGCTTAGTATTCCCACCTGGAAGTGAGAAGAGATAAATATGGACTTCGTGATTGGTTTCCCTCTTTTCCGACGCCATCATGATTCCATTTGGGTTGTGGTTGATATATTGACTAAGTCTGCTCATTTCTTGCCTATTCATACTTTATATACTGCTGAGGATTACGCTAGATTATACATCCGAGAGCTAGTCAGACTACATGGAGTTCCCTTGTCTATCATTTCGGATAGGGTTACCCAGTTCACTTCGTAATTTTGGAAAGCTTTTCAGAAGGGTCTTAGTACCCAAGTGCTTTTGAGTTCTACTTTTCATCCGCAGATTGATGGTAAGGCTGAGAAGACCATCCAGACCTTAGAAGATATGTTGAGAGCTTGTGCACTTGACTTTAAGGGAAGTTGGGATGATCACTTACCGTTTATAGAGTTTTCTTACAATAATAGTTTCCACTCTAGTATTGGCATGGCTCCGTTTGAAGCCTTATATGGGAGGAAGTGAAGATAATCCATAGGTTAGTTCAAGGTGGGTGAAGCGGCTGTGAGTGGTCCTGATTCGGTATTTGAGGCTATGGAAATAGTTAAGTTGATTAGGGAAAGGTTGAAAACTGTGCAGAGCCGTCAGAAGTCATATGCAGATGTTAGAAGGAGAGACCTTGAGTTTGAAGTTGGTGACCTAGTGTATCTGAAAATTTCACCCATAAGGGGGGTGAAGAGATTCGAAAAGAAGGGGAAACTTAGTCCCCGTTATGTTAGTCCTTACAAAATTCTTAGCCGTGTTGGTAAGGTAGCTTATGAGGTCGAGTTGCCTTCCGAGTTGTCCTCTATTCATCCAATATTCCATGTCTCCATGATTAGAAAGTATACTAGTGATGCTGTGGTAGTGAATTCCTCTATGAGTGCTGACATTTAAGAAAATCTTTCTTTTGATGAGATTCCTGTTGATATTCTTGATTTTAGTGTCCGATGACCAAGGAACAAAGAAGTTTCCTTGGTCAAGGTGTTGTGGTGAAACCAATCTGTTGAGGGTGCAGCTTGGGAAGCTGAGGAGGATATGCGATCCAAGTACCCACACCTATTTTCCACAAACTCCGATCAAACCGAAGGTACCGTTCTTTCCTAAATCATCTGCTTTTGATAAAAGTTGCAGCAGTTCAGCTGTCATTTATTATGTGTTCAACTGTAGTTTCTTGAATTTATGCATTCTATGTTGCATTCAGAGTGAGAAATGATGTGGTGATGAGTCTAACGAATGGTTTCAGCTATATGCTCTGTTTCCTATCTAATCTTGGCATATCTAGAATCATTCAAGGATGAATGTTTCCAAGGGGGGATGATGTAATACCCCGAGAAATTTTTCGTTGAAATTTTGTGCGTAAACGTGTTGGGTTCTATCTTCTAGAATGAACTATAAATTTTACGTGTGGAATATATTAGATTATAACCCACCATTGCATAGAGTATCGAATAATATTTCCAACGATACGTGGATCATCCAAAACGGACACCCAAGCGACGAGTTGTGAACATTCCAAGCAAATCGTGAATAGTAGTGAACAGTAAAATGTGCAGGAAAAAGTACTGAGGCCTGGCATATTTTATCTCCAATTTTAAATGATCATAACTCCTAGTACATAATAATCTGGGTGATCTACTATATATCAACGAAATGTTCTGCGAGTCCTCTTTCTGATGAAATTAGTTTCATCCAATTTGTCTATCAGAGCAAAAAGTTATGGTCAATCTACTTCAGCCTATCAAAAGTGAATTTTTAGGTCAATTTCAAATGATCATAACTCCTCGTACACAATGATCTGGGTGAGATAATATATATCAACGGAAAGATATGAGAGTCCTCTTTCTAATGAAATTGGTTTTATCCAATTTGGATATCGGAGTAAAACGTTATGGTTGATCTACTTCAAACTATCAAAACAGTTCACTAAAGGACATATTCGAGAATTATTTGATTTTTAGGGGCGTTTTGGTCATTCCCCCTCACCCAAAATCCGTCCAAACCCTATATTAAAGTCTATTAGAAGCATTATATGTTATATTTCATTAAATTCCCTCAAAAAGAAAACCCTAAGCTCCTACATCCAACTTCAAGAACCTCCAAAGTTCACCATTAATTCTGCAAATTTATTCAAGATTCCAAGTTCCTAGTTCAAGAACTCCAAGAACCATTATTCAAAGGCACGATTAACATCTCAAAAATGAGTATCGATCTAAAGTTCATCATTCAAGATATGTGGGATTTTTCAACAAGAACTCTCTTTCGTTCTTGTGCCCAAAAGTAATTTTCTTTACAAAGGCATGATTTTTATTTGATTTTTTTATGAATTTGAAGCATGAAACCATATCTTATGATGATTATTATGAAATATTGATGTTTATGATTTTGAAAGATGAATTTACATGTGTGACGGTAAAAGCATGAATCTTGAACGATATTTATCATGATTTTGATATTTGGGTCGTGAATCCTCATTGAAAATTATGTTTTTTTTTTAAAAAAGTGTGTGTTATATGCAAGTTGATGTTGAATATTTGAGATATTTTAAATGATTTGACCTTTTGGTCTTAATGGAGTTATTTTGAACTCGAGTGTGAAAGAAATCCACAACGTGGTTGATTTTGATAGATGGGAAGCATGATGGCTCCCAATATATATTTATATATTACTGAAATTATTTTGTTGTGGATTGTCTTTGAAATGATTTGAGCTAAGTCCGGGAGAAATCTTTAGCACCTAGTAGGAGGTATAAAGCGACCTTACTTTCCTAGAACTACGTGCCCCTATAGGAGGGAGCCTGAGGCTGATTTATATAGTGATCACTAGTTTGTGTGGATTTAATATCGATAATCCTACTCTGATGGCAAGGATAGGACAGCTCTCCCCAACGTGGGTTGTATGTTGGACTCCATGTAGCTCACATGTTTTATGTCGGTTATAGGATCTCCCAGTTTGTGTGTGTTTCCTTGTGTCTATGGTGAACGGTGAAGTGATTTGAAAGTGGAATTGTGAAAGTTATTCTTTTGAAATATTTAAATGATATTTACATTATGAGAATTGATATTCTTGATGAACTGAAAGTGATTGATAAATTATATGATGACTCACATGTGTTATTATACTTATTTCATCCTCTCATGACTATGATGATTTTCTTCGGGCTATGTGAATCTTTCATACATCCTGCATATTCTTATAAATATTTATGATGATGATGTTTATACAACTGGATACACCCCCATTACTCGGTTCCTTTCCATGGTACTGACCCACATCTTCGAATGTGGGCTGCATTTTCTCGGAATATAGGTTTAGGTGCTCAGTTCCAGGTTCAACAGTGATTCTTCAGGAATGTTGTTCTACATCCTCTTTTGTGGTGAGTCCCCCCTTTTAATGAAGGACCCTCCTCAAGCATCGTGTGACGCTTCGGGACCCGTTTTTGGGGTGTTACATTCATTCAGTAAACAAGAGATATTATCTAAAAAATATTTATACGAGAAGTATTTATTAGGACAAATGGGGTGAGGGTAGAGGGAGATGAGGAGGTGGTGGAATGGGGGATGGGAGTGACACTGCTAGATTGGGAGTGAGGGTTGAGAGGCAAGGGGAAGGGTTTCGGGTACTAGAGTATGAGTGAGGGTCATCGAGTTGGGGGTGAGATTGGATGGAGTCTTTGGGGTTGGAAGGAAACAAATTAACATGTAATGTCATTCATGGAACTTGTTTTCGCTCAGCTCCAACAGAAAATCATCTCATAAATTTTAGAAAAAATTGTTTTCTCTAAAGAAATACTATGATCAAATTGAAAATGAAAACATTGAATTAAATACTTTCAATTATGTTGTACATGCAACAGTCACACTAGTGACAGCCATGTGGGATACTAAACAATAAAATTGGTGCATGAAGTAGCAGCTTATGTGAAGAAATGTGTTGGAGGAGGAGAAGAAGATTATATTATATTCTGTGTTTCAGGATCTACTGCAGCAATTAAAAGGCTCCAAGAAGTCATGGCCATTTTTGTCCCCTCTATTCTTAGAGATAAAGTCCTCTCTAAATATTTTTGCAACGAAACTAAGGAGAGATGGGTAGTCTTTGTTGGACCTTATGAACATCACTCCAACATACTTTCTTAGAGACAAAGTGTAGGTGAGTTTGTGGAGATTGGATTGGAAGAGAGTAGCCTTGTCGACATCGAAGCCTTGAGATTTCAACTTAAATTTTACAAGTCTACGAATAGACCATTTTTGGGTTCATTTTCAGCTTGTATTAATGTCACTGGAACTTACTATGATACGAGAGCCATCATTTATATCTTCACAAAATTGGAGCCTTTGCTTGCTTTGATTTTGCAGCAAGGTATGCTAATTGAGTTTCACTTTTATATACCGACAGTACTTATAAGACAGTGCAAAAGAATTCAAACATTCAATTGATCACCTATATATAAACCCTATAATAAACAATAATTGATTATTTTTGTGTTGTTGTAGTTCCCCATATGCAAAAGTAGATATGAGATTAGGAGAAATAGATGGGTATGTGTAACACTCCATAT
Source organism: Capsicum annuum (assembly GCF_002878395.1). Taxonomy (NCBI): domain Eukaryota; kingdom Viridiplantae; phylum Streptophyta; class Magnoliopsida; order Solanales; family Solanaceae; genus Capsicum; species Capsicum annuum. The sequence goes on from NC_061122.1 coordinate 33,104,381, forward strand.
TTTCATGCTAGAATTTGAACTGTCATTCCTATGTATATAGACCTGAACCCAATGATTCTATGTTAATATAAGTGTGATGATCGAATCTAAAGTGTGGTAATATATTTGGAAGTCGAGTGAGATCATAAAAATATCCTAACTCAAAGATGAGTGGAGGACTTTTCTATCGATAAAGTTTTAGCAAACATCCTTACTTAGGTCAATTTCCAATGACCATTAATTCTAGAATATAATGAGTTAGTAGTCCTACCAGATATCAAATGAAATATCTTCGAGTCTTCTTTCCAACTTATTTGGCTTCACTTTAATTCAATATCGGAGTAGAAAGTTATGCTCATTTTACTTCAAAGTATTTGTCTGCCAACAAGGTAACGGCTTGAGTGATAAGTTGTCAACTTAGTGATGAGCTATCAACATAGTCGTTAGCCTTAACATGAAAATGCCCTAAATCATTTAGAAAAGGTTATGACTAAGTTGATAAACCATCAACTAGTTGACAAGCTATCAACCAAGCCATCAACCTTAACTAGAAAATGTCCAAGCCCAGCTATAGGTTGATGACTAAGTTGATAATCCATCAACTAGTTGACAATCTATCAACTAAGTCAACAATTAAAAATTTTTGCAATTTTTATTCAGTTTCTTTAGAGGTATTTTGGTCTTTCCTCACCTCAAACCCTATCACCATGACTTTGAACACAGTTTAAACGCTATTTATCCATTACATGTCAGTTTCTCATCGCTCCTGCTCCTCTCCACTCTCAAGAGAGAAAGAAGTTACGGGTTTTTTTAAAGAATCATACTTTAAGACATATATTCAAGATGTCTTATATTTTTTTTCATAAAAATAAAGGTATGTAGAACTATCCTAATACTCATGGAAATAAGAATTATTTTGAATTTCAAAGTGTATTTATGTATATATATGTATGTTATGAATCTTGACAATTCATTTAAGAGCATGGTTTATGAAAAATCCCTCTTTTATGGTTATGGACTTTGAAATTGATTTAGAAGCATGAATTATGAACCCCATTATTATGATGAAATTTTGTATTTACTATGAGATTTTCTACAAGTTTGGAAGTTTGATTATGAGTATGTTATAAATTTTGAAGTGTTTGAACTATGAACCCTAATTTTTAGGACAAGAATTATGTATTTTACATTTATTGTGGGTTCTCAAATTAATACGAAAAGATTAATGTTTCGAATGCTCTTATAGCAAATTATTACGGATTTCTTATATGATTTTCCAGAGAGCACTTAATGTATTTCAGAGAAATTTTTTGTTTCTCATGAAACTTGTATAGATTATGAAAGAGACGACCACCTAAGAGTTATGTCTTTAAATTAAATTATTTTGCCTTAACTTGTACGTCCATTTTTAAAAGAGAACTCTTTTATGATAATTAAAACATCTTGGTGATTAATAATAAGTTTTTTGAATAAGAAGGGTTATGGATATGATATGATATGATATGATATGATAAGATATGATATGACTTTCAAGTCTCGGTATGACGATACCCTGTTATGATATGCACTTAACATAATAAGAGTCGAACTTAACTAAGCATGAAGTATGATTTTAAATGTCTAAAAATGGGCACTAAGAGAGTTAGATGGTTATGAAGAAGGTATGATTTCATAGAACTCATGACCCAAAATTATGTTTTGTCGATACGGTTTTTATGATATGTTATTCTGTAAGTGGGATAACATGATATGTTGGTAAGTAGGCATACTTATTATGATACTCCAATTCTTGCAGCAAACTCAGATTGGGGGATTGGCCGATGAGTTAATAAAGGACCCATATACTGTGGGTACTATGTTTGTAGGGTGTACCATCTAGCTCAAAAGTAAAACAAAGTGTTTTCTACGTTCTTACAAGAATGGTTTGAAGCTCATTAATTATGCTCATGTGTTTTCACATACATTATGTTAAATTGATTTTACAATACTCTCGATTATTTTTCTTGAAATATATGTTATTTTTGTATTATTCTGCATACCAATACTTTCCAAGTATTGACCTCCCCATAGTACAGTTTCTAAGGTACAACCCCGTGGTTCATCAGATCAGTAGAACATTTGGATACGACAAAGTTAGTAAGTCATCCATCTTTCGGAAGGCATTTATTCATATATTGACTTTTTTGGTTTATAATCCAACCAGGGGCCTTGTCCCGACCTACACAATTAGTTTTCAATAGAGGCTTCATGGACGAGATTTGAGTATTGTATTGTCATTGCTTTATTGACATATTTTTATCCTAAGATCAACTTCAATTTAATATATCTTTTGCACCTTTATTTCATATGCATTATGTTCATGATAGCATGTTATGGGGTCTCTTAGGCCTTTGTAGCTTGGGATGCCTATCGCGGCCAGGGCCTCGGGTTGGGACGTGACAATCTTAGTATCAGATCTTGGTTCATAGTCCTAAGTATTCTACGAAGCCATGTATAGTAGAGTCTTGCTTGTGGGTGTGTTGTGCCCCACACTTATAATCAGGAGGCTATCGGGCATTTAGGAGATATTTTCCATTCTTTCATACTCTAGATTGTACAATAGTGTTCACCATATGGAAGTTATCCAAATTTCCACCTTGCTCTAATTTGATAGGCCATGTCTTAATATCTAGAAGGTACAAGTTCACAGGTTTATATTCCTAATAATGTTGTCCTTTCTGATTGAGTTATCCATAAAGTCATGAAATATTCCAAGGAGTTGAGAAGAGTCCATTAGTGCGTCAAGTGTATTGACTCAAGTGCATAGCTATATCTATATCAATCATGCATTTGAGCCAGAGGTAGGAAGTGTATTCAAACCCTTTTCAAAATTTTTGGTGTAGATGTCACGCTTAAGGGTAATGATATATAGCAGAATATATGAACAGTATTTTCATTCGAGTGGTACTATATGTTAAGGTGTTGAAATATATTAGTAGTAAGATGGTCCCGAAGTTAGTGATATGAAGTCATAAGTTTAGAAGTTAGAGTGAGGGTAACTCTTGAGTGAAGATTATAGTTGTGGTTGTGTAACCTTTGAGTAGAGGGTGATATGACCTTTTATGGTGATTGGCTAAAGTTATAGCATAATTTATAGATTTATGGTATTTAGAAGAGAATGTGATTAGTTATGATGATTAGAACTTAGTTGAAAGAGGGAAAGAACTCATGATGCATACTTAGTGTAGTAGAAAAATTAATCTTAGGTTGTGACTAAAAGGGGTAGATTGGCTTGTGATTTATAATTTTGCATTCAATTTGGAAATCTAAGAAGGTGGAACTTATTGATGGTTATATAATTTTGAAGGTAGTTGGGGTGTATGCATGGGTAAGTAGATATGATCTGAGAAACTAGAATATGCTAATAGATCATAGTGGGTTATAGTATAAGAGTAAGGTCGACTATTCTTATTATGTGACTTTACCCCCCCCCCCCCTCCCTAATTGATTCTCTTTGATCTTGTAGTTTTAAACTAGTATAGTATGTGAAAAAGGTATGTAATGAATATTAAGGCGTAGTACTAACGTTGTGGAGGAAAATGTGCTTGTATGTTGCAGTTAAAAGAAGTAAGTAATTTAGGTTAAATTTCTCTATTCAGTGGACTAGTATATTATGCAGGATTTTTCATTAGTTGTACATGATTGGTGCTAGACACTAGGTTTGGACATTAGATGTGAATTGTGGAGGTAATAATGTTAACTCAAGGGTAGTGATACCACAAATTATGGGAGTAAGTTAGTAGACTTGATTTGATGTGTGCCATAGCCTAGGTTGAAAACTTGTGAAAAACTTGATTTGAAAAATTATGATATATATACATGAGGATTAGTGTTAAAATGATAAATTTTGGCTGAGTCACTAGGTGGATAAAAACGTTGGGTTTATAAGAATAAGTTGAACCCTAGGTAGTTTGTTGTCAGATGAGGTCCTAAGTATAAAAGTGTCGTGTATGCCTAGTTCATGTTCTTGAATTTCTTAATATGGAAAAGGCTGGAGAGCTCCTATATGGTGTTATTTAGAGCTAAATTGAGGGAAATATAGATAGATAATGTGAGCTCTTGGTCTAGTTTTTAAAACTTTGTTAAGTTGTAAGGGTATTTAATTAGAAGTGTAATGCTAGTATACGAAGTAGTGAAGAATTGATTGGTATGTGTTAAGAAGGGTGAATATGTATTCTTATGAGAGTGAGAGTTATAGGGTGGTGCCTATAGAACCTTGTAAAAGTTAAATTAGTATCTCTGAAGGGTAGTGTCTTCATATTATAGCTATCAGGGGAGTTAGGCGTTCACATGTATGGTGATAACCTCATTATGCTGAGTGTTGTGGTTGTAGATTTAATGTGAGGATATGTCCTTAAGTCTAGAATAGTGACCTTTGACCTAAGAGGGATATCATGAACTAAGGCAGATCCTGAATTTTCTCATGGTGCTAAGTTTCAGGGAACAACCATGATAACTTTATCCTTATTCTAGTAAAATTCTCTTACTTTAGATCAAGAGGACATTCCACCAATGTATTATGTATTCAAATTTTCTCTATGCCTAAGGTTTGATTTCTCTATGCAAATTATATCCATGCTCCAACCACTGAACTAGAAGCAATAACGTCTCTCAGCAATCCAAGCTTCGAAGTATTCAAGTTCCATGTTATGATTGCTCGTGATTCATAAATCCATGTCCTATATTATGCTTAGTTCTAAGAAACTAGACTAATTCATTTTATGTTAGGTCTAGCCCAGATATATAAGGTTTATCAAACTTATGGCTATTCTCAACTCTTAAATTGAGAAGTTAACTTTGAGCAGCAATCCTTGTCTTGTACCTTGAATATATGAATTCTGACTTTATGTTATACAACTCATGATGAATGCACTCATGTCTCTCATTGTGCCCAGTTTGAAGAACTCATGGTACAATATGTTTATTTCCAAAAAAAAACCTCTATATATGATCTAGGTAGTTTATACGAGGTATTTTATGCCTATTGCATCATATCTCACTCTCAGATATATGAGTGGATGTTCTTTAAGGTTAAAATTTTGTGTGTGGATACTCGAGTTATGATTATAGGTAAAGAAGAAAGAGGGAGATGAACTTTTGTTATGTGAAATAGTTAGGAAGGAGATATGTGGCAAAAATCTTTGTGAGAATGATTGAAATTGCTGGGTTTTAGTGGGGAGATCTATAAAATGGGTGTAGTAGAGATAGGCTTGAATGTTGCGATTGTTATATACACAAATCAATGTGGTGCGTGGTTAGTAGTCCTCGATTTAAGACCAAAAATTTGTTTGATTATAGTGATAAGGTGAAGTAATATTCTTAAAGGGATGTAGAGTATAGAGTTCCATAGTTTAAGCTGGCACATTTTACTCCGATTTAGGCTTCAACATAGAAGTGAAATACAGTTAAACTCAAGCTCTTGTAGTTATGTATTTAGTGGGGTAATTATAAGATTGAGATGTTGAAATGTGTTATTCATAACTGAAAGCATAGTTGAGAAGCATCGCAAAATTTAAAGGCTATTAGATGTATCATTTGAGGTAGAAAATGTTTCTATCATATTCTTATGTCTAGTGAGAATCTTAGTTTATGTCTTATACCAATCTTAATAATTTTTAGGATTCCTATAAAAATTAATTCATTACAACGTTATGATCACGTGCCATAGAACACATGCTAAGATTATGTCTATGTCAAGTAAAGTTATCTCATGCTTTGTGCTTACACGATTTACTTGGTGATGTCATAAAGCTCTTCTTGAATGCCTATGTATGTTTTGTTGAGGAAAATAAAATTCCTAATGTGATGTTACTTCCTTTATTCCATACTTCTATAGCTTCAATGAGTTCCTGCTCATCATTCTAGGACGAATGATTTCAAGGGGAACATAATGTAACACCACCTATTTTGGGGCTAGAATTTGAACTGTCATTTCTACGTGCATAGACCCGAACCCAGTGGTTCTATGTCAATATAAGTGTGATGATTAAATCTAAAGTGTGGTAACATCTTTGAAAGTCAAGTGAGATCATAAAACTCTCCTAACTCAAAGACGAGTGGAGGACTTTTCTATTGATAGAATTTTAGCAGACATCGTTATTTGGGTCAACTTCAAGTGACCATTACTTATATAATATAATGATTTAGAAGTCCTATAATATATCAAATGAAATATCTTTGAGTATTCTTTCCAACTAATCTAGTTTCACCTTCATCCGATATCGTAGTAGAAAGTTATGCTCATTTTACTACGGAGTATCCTCTGTCAACAAGGTGACAACTTGAGTGATAAGCTATCAACTAAGTGACGAGCTATCAACCTAGTCATCAGCCTTAATCAAAAAATACTCTAAATGATTTAGAGAAGGTGATTACTAGGTTGATAAGCCATCAACTAGTTGACAAGCTATCAATTAAGTGATCAACCTTAACCAGAAAGTGACCAAGCTCATTTAGAGGTTGATGACTATGTTGATAAGCCATCAACTAGCTGACAATCTGTCAACTAGTCATCAACTAAAAATTCCTAAAAATTTAATTCAGTTTCTTTAGGTGTATTTTGGCCTTTTTCTTACCTCAAACCCTACCCCTACAACTTAAAACGCAGTTTAAATGCTATTTGACCATTAGATATAAGTTTCTCATCGCTCCTTCTCCTCTCCACTCTCAAGAGAGAAAGAATTTAGGTTTTATTTCAAAACTCATACTTTGAATTCATAGATTCAAGATGTCTTGAATTTTCGTTCATAAAAAAAGATACATAGAACTATCCTAATACTCATGGCGTAAGCATGATTTCTATATGGATTTCAAAGTGTATTTATTTATTTAAATATATGTATTTTATGAATCTTGAGAATTGATTTAAGAGAATGGTTTATGAAAACTCCCTCTTTTATGGTTATGGACTTTGAAATTGATTTAGAAGCATAAATTATGAAACCCCCTTGTTATGATTAAATTACGTATTTACTATGGAGTTTTCTACAAGTTTGGAAGTTTGATTATGATATGTTATGAATTTTGAAGTATTTGAACTGTGAACCCCAATTTTTATGACAAGAATTATGTGGCTTACATTTGTTGTGGGTTCTCAAATTAATACGAAAAAATTGATGTTTCGAACGCTCTTCTAGTAAATTATGGATTGATTTCTTATATGGTTTTCCAGAGAGCACTTAATGTATTTCAAAGAAATTCTTTGTTTCTCATGAAACTTGCATAGATTATAAAAGTGACGACCACCTAAGAGTTATGTCTTTAAATTAAATTATTTTGCCTAAACTTGTACATCCATTTTGAAAAGAGAACTTTTTTATGATAATTGAAACATCTTGGTTGTCAATAATAAGTTTTTAAATAAGAAGGGCTATGCATATGATATGGTATGATATAATATGACTTGCAAGTCTGGGTATGACGATACCCTATTGTGATATGCCCTTAAAATAATAAGAGACAAACTTTAATTAGCATGAAGTATGATTTTAAGTGGCTAAACAAGGGCTCTAAGAGAGTTAGATGGTTACCCAAAGAAGGCATGAGGTCAGATAACTTATGACCCAAAACCATATTTTGTCGATACGGGTTTTATGATATGTTATTCGTTAAGTGGGACAACATGGTATGTCAGTAAGTGGGCATACCTTTTTTGATACTTCAATTTATGTGGCAAACTCAGATTGAGGGCTTTGCCTACGAGTTAATGGTAGACCCATATAGTCCGTGGGTACTATTTTGTAGGGTGTACCATCTATCTCAAAAGTAAAACAAAGAGTGTTGTCTACATTTTTACAAGAATAGTTTGAAGCTCATTAATTATGCCCATGTGTTTTCATATACATTATGCGAAATTGATTTCACAATACTCTTGATTATTTTACATGAAATGTATGTAACTTTTGGATTGTTCTGCATACCAATACTTTCCAAGTATTGATCCCCCCCTCCATAGTACAGGTTCTGAGGCACAACCCCGTGGTTCATCACATCAGTAAAACATTTGGATAAGATAGAGTTGGTGAGACACCCATCTTTTGGAAGGCATCTATTTATATATTGACTTCTTTCGATTTATGGTCCAGTCGGGGGCCTTGTCCCGGCCTAGACAATTAGCTTTCAGTAAAGGCGTCGTGGATGGGATTTGAGTACTATATTGTCGTTACTTATTTAACATATTTTTATCCTAAGATCAACTTGAATTTCATATATCTTCCGCACCTTTATTTTGTATGCATTATGTTATGATAGGATGGTATGGGGTCTCTCGGTCCTTCGTGGTTTGGGATGCCCATCACGGCCAAGACCTCGGCTCGGATCATGATAGTATGATGCTATTTTTATTTCTTACACCAATGAAGTTATGATGATTGACATATAAAATAAACACATAGAAGAAACATATTAATCAAGATGGTCCAATTACATGGAGACATTCACTAGGAAAGCAGATAGGAATGGACAAGCTCAGCTCTCTGGATAATGGATAAAGCTCTTACGTTCTTGGTGGATCACGTGTGATAAAAAAAGTTGTAATTAAATACCACAATTAATGATAAGCTAAAAAGAAAGTGTTGCCCTCAAACTAGGAGATTGACTTAAGAAGGAGTTTGACAACTACAAGAGTTTTAGTTGAAGAAGGACTTCAACAAAACGTAGAAGTCTAATAAATTTGAAGAGTTCAAGGGGCGATAAAAGTGAACACATAGTGAAGGACTCTTTGAAGAGTCATTATATATAAACGGATTAACTCACTCTATTACTCATGCACTCAAAAAGATAGCAACGCATTAATAAATTATAAAACAGTTCTAAAAGATTGAAGTATCAAAGGAGAACTTGTTCCTTGTACTTAGAGTTAAAGAGTATTAGACTTTATGTATTAGGTCGTTTTGTGCGTTGTAATGTTGTCTAGTCTCGGTGAAGTATAAACTGAGTTAGGAGCTTTGCCTTCAAGTTTGGGAACTTAAAGACTTGGGAACACTTACCTTGGGAAGGTTTGTATTTTTGTAGACATAAGAGTTAGAGTTTAATTCCTTAATTACAAGAGTATTGTAATTTGTTGATTTGTTGAGGCTCAAAGTGTTTTAGTAAAGTTGGGGTTAAATCCTGTAGAGGTACAGGTCGTGCTTTTTTACACCCCTTTAAGATGGGTGTTTTCCACGTAAACATCACTGTGCAATTACTTAATATTTTAGTTGGATAGGAGCATGTTTGTTAACCTATTCCATCGATAGCCAACAGTTATGCAAAAAATAGGAAATCAGTAGATCTTGTACTCTAACAAGTGGTATCATAGTGAGGTTATCTTACATAAGGTTAACACCTAACAAAAAATCACTATGATGAATTTCGCACTGTCTACTGGTCACAGTGAAGGACATTCCACTACCAGGCCTCCTCTTTTTTTATGGTACTAATTTTGTGTGGTGAAAAGCAAGGATGAAAATGTTTATCCATGGTGAAAACTATGAATTATAGGATAAATCACTGATGGTCCAGCCATTCCAATGAATCTAGTTAATAGAAAGCAAATCAAGAAAATGTGAAGTGAGTTTGCTGATGATAATCTGACTGCATTAAAGAAAATGCAAGGTCCAAAAACATCTTAGTATTGGCTTAGGCTCTGCTAAATATAACAGGGTATCTACCTAAACTACTTCCAAGTAAATTTGGGACTCCTTGGTGAACGCACATGAAGGCACCACTCAAGTAAAGAAATTCAAAATTACTTTACTATTTTTTGAATATGAAGCTTTCTAAATGAGGGATGATGAGTATATACATCAGATGATGTCAAGGATCACTGCCTTAACAAATGAGTTGACATCTTTAGGTAAAACTATTACCACGGAGGAACAAGTTGAAAAGTGTTACGAGTTCTACCCAAGTCCAAAATGGGATGTCAAAATTACTGCAATTAGGGAGGTAAAATATCTTGATGGGATGACCTTGGATGAGCTTATAGGAAATCTCAAGACCTATGAGATCTATATTTATGAATTAGAAAGGGAAAAGAAAACTCTAGAGAAACTTTTAGCTTTAAAGGCATCTGAAAGTGATGAAGAGGCTGAACTGACGAAGAGCAAGTGGCACTCATAACCAAAAATTTTAACAAATTCTTCAAAAGGAAGAATAGAATAAGTAGCAAAAAGAGGTCAAATGACAATCCCACCGGATGTTACAAGTATGTCAAGACTGACCACTAAATCCGGGAATGTCCTGTGTGGGAAGGGGAATGGAGAAAAGAGAGAGCTAAAAAGGAGCAAAAAAAGGCTAAGAAAAGAGAAAAGGAAAAATATGATATGATAGCTACTTGGAGGTCAAACTCAGAAGAATCGGATGAGGAAAGGATTGATGAAACTTCTCATATGGATAGTAGAGATTCAGACATAGAAGAAGAAGATAGCACCCCTGAGGTAAGCATTTCTGAACTTAAAAACAAGTTACACCTGTTTTGTAAAAGGAAGCTTGTCTCTCTGATGAGTGCATTAATTGATGACTTCCAAGAAGTAACTTCTGATATGGATGAATTGCTTAATAGTCTTGCAAGTCTCAAATTTGATTTAGTTGATATGAAGACATGCAAAAATATTGTTGAAAAGGAAAACAACAGTCTCAAGGAACAAGTTAGCCAACTTGATTCTTCAAATCTGAATCTAAAATCTGAATTAATAAAGTTAACTCTTTCTGAAAAAGGAAAAAGAACGAAAAATGTTGAACAGGAGAAAATTGAGGCTGAACTTATTAAAGTCAACCAAGAATTAAATGAAGAAATAAACAAGGTAGAAAGGTTAAGTCAAGATATTTTAAAAATTGAAACTTGCTCTTGAGAAGGCCAAGGTAGAAAGGTTAAGTCAAGATATTTTAAAATTGAAACTTAATCTTGAAAAGGCTACCTGATGGACAAATTCCTCAAGAATTGTGCATTTATTTGGAAAAAGAACTCACAATAAAAAGGCTGAGCTAGGGTTTCATAAAAGCCAAAGTGTTACGAAGGGTCAATGCTATATATGTGGAAACCATGGTCATCCAACCACTAAATGTCCTATTGCTACTGAAAGAAGCTCTAGGAATACAATGCTGGCCAATGACTGGTGACAAAAATAAATTCCTTTCACTCTCCAAAATAAGTGAACGGGGAGTGTCCTTTGGTGATGGAAAAAAAGGAACCATTACAAGAGTTAGGAAGATTGGTACCTCTAAATCAAAAGCACTAGAAGATATCTACCTTGTAGAAGGACTGAAACACAATCTGCTCAGTATATCACAACTCTGTGATAAAGGTAACACAGTTATTTTTACTTTTGTAGGTGTTGAAGTCAGAAGAGCAAATACCAAGAAAGTGATACTGACTGCAAGGAGACACAAAAATCTGTACAAAACTGATATAATTAACATGCCAAAAACAAATCTAACCTTCCTAAGCTCCATAGAAAATAATCCCCACCTATGGCATAAAAGACTTGAACATGCAAGTCTTAAATAATTAAACAAACTCTCTTCCAAGGACATGGTGTTGGGGTTACCCAAAACCAAGTTTAAAGATGAGAAGATTTGCAGTGCTCGTGTGAGGGGGAATCAGGTAAGGTACTTATTCAAGTCAAAGAAACAGTTCATCACTACCAAGTGTCTCGACCTGGTCCATAAGGATCTTTGTTGACCACTAAGAATTCAAAGCAAGGGTGGGAAAAGGTATATCTTTGTAATTGTTGATGATTATTCTAGGTTTACCTGGACACTCTTCTTATCCTCCAAAGAAGATCTCTTTGATGTATTATCCATATTCATTAATAAAATGGAAAAGAAGTTTGGTACTTCCCTACTTTCTATAAGGTCTGATCATGGTACAGAATTTGAAAATACAATTTTTTATAATTTTGTTCCACAAATAGTATAGATCACAATTTCTCTACTCCTAGAACTCCTCAGGAAAATGGAGTAGTAAAAAGGAAAAATAGGACATTAGAAGAAATTGCCAGAGCAATAATGATATAGGAAATCATACAAAAAATCTATGGGCTAAAGCAATCAATACTACTACATATACCATAAATAGATGAATGATTAGGCTCATTTTAGAGAAGACTCCCTGTGAATTACTAAAGGAAAGAAATCCTAACATTTCTCACTTTAGAACCTTTGGCTGCAAGTGTTTTATTCATAATAATGGCAAAGATAACCTAGGAAAATTTTAGAGCCGTCAATATGGGTCAGGCCCATTGGGCTGGCCCCGACTCGACCTTTAATTTGATGGAGTTGGATTTCAGTTTTTACAGACCATTCAAGAACAGGGATTTTTAGTCCGGCCCAAATAAGACCGTGGCCCGTGGGGCTTGAGCAATATGGGTTGGCCTAGCCTGTGGACCGGACCGTAAGTCAAATACATGCAACTATTTAGATTGGTTATGGTATTTTTATTTGGTTCGAAGGATATCATGTCAAAAGTTATTTAATTTCTCTATTAGGATTATTTTTTTGAGGTGTTTAAGACTTGATTAACAAGTATTTACATATGTACTATTGTCTGGTAATATTTATGTTTATTAACATTCCAAAATTAAATTATAAAATATTATTTTTTTTAAAGTGGGACAGCCCATGAGGCCACATCCCAAGAGTAATGGTGTGGGCTTGGTGTTTTTTGGCCCATCATTTTGATGGACGAACTCGGCCTGACCCGTCAAACTCAAAGCCCATGTGGGCTAGCCTGGATGGGCTGGGCCTACCTGTATTGACAACTCTAGAAAATTTGATGCTAGAAGTGATGATGGAATCTTCTTAGGATATTCACATCATAGCTAAGCTTATAACGTCTAAAATAATAGAACAAACTATGTTGAGGAAAGTGTTCGTGTGGTATTTAATGAATCTTATGCTAAAACTAATATTCAGGAAGAAAGTGAATCTAAAGAATGGCCAACCAAACAGGTTGGACAACCTGGTCCATTGACAGGAGAAACTAAATCTAGAGGCACCTTGATAGTAGGAACTGGTTCTGGATACATTCAGATAGGGAGAACTGATTCACCATCTACTCCTGCACAAACTAGCTATGAGAAACCTAGTATCTCTCAAAGACGGATTCAAAGAGGGTACAAGTATCAAGGATCTCATCCTATTGAAAATATTCTAGTGATCTCACTTCTAGAATCAACACAAGATTAGTAACAAGAAGTTTGTGTGCTTTCAAAGCATTTTGGTCTATGATTGAAATAAAGAAGACAAATGAAGCACTCTTTGATGTTGATTGGATTAAAGCCATACAAGAAGAGCTAAATCAGTTAGAAAGAAGCAAGGTCTGGCACTTAGTTCCTCATCCAAAATATAGAACTGTGATTAGGACTAAGTGGGCGTACAGAAACAAAGTTGATAAACATGGAATAGTTATAAAAAGTAAGGCAATATTGGTGGCCCAAGGATACAACTAGGAAGAAGGGATAGATTTTGATGGGACATTTACACTCGTGGATAAATTAGAGGCTATCAGGCTAATTGTGGCCTTTGTTGTTCACAAATAGTTTATACTTTACCAATTAGATGTTAAGAGTGCATTCCTAAATGGCATTCTTAAAGAGAAAGTGTATGCAAAATGACCTTCTATATTTGAAAGTAAAGAATTCCCTGACTATGTGTACAAGATTTATAAGGCATTGTATGGACTAAAACAAGATCCAAGAGCTTGGTATGAGCGATTGTCAAAATTACTTATGAAGCATGGACATACTAGAGGTAAAATTGACAACATCTTGTTCTTAAAAACTAATGAGAAAGATTTATTGATGGTGCAGGTATACGTTGATGATATCATATTTGGCTCAACAAACATCAACATGACTCATAACTTTGCTGAACTCATGAGTTGTGAATTTGAGATGAGCATGATAGGAGAACTTACATTCTTCTTAGGCTTATAAATCTAACAATCAACTTCCAAAACGTTGATCCATCAACAGAAGTATGTGAAAGAACTTCTCAAAAAGTTCTCCTTGGAGGAAGCTAAAGAAATCAGCACTCCAATTACCTCAGCCACTAAAATAGAGATGGATAAAATAGGTTTATCTGTGGATATCAAAAGCTATTTAAAGGGATGATTAGGCCACTGTTGTATCTCTCGGCAAGCAAACTTGATATTATGTTTAGTGTAGATTTATGTAAAAGATTTCAAGCAAATCCTAAGGAGTCCCATCTGAAAGATGTGAAAAGAATCTTTAGATAACTCAATGGAAACACTGATCTTAGACCCCCTAAAGAAAGTAATTTTAAGTTGGTAGGTTACTCTGATGCTGACTATGCAGGGCATCTAGTGGATAGGGAAATTACTACAGGTATGGGACACTTTCTTGGATCATGTCTAATCACCTGGTCTACTAAGAAACAAAACTCAGTAGCCTTGTCCGCTGCCGAGGCTGAGTATGTTGCTACTGGTTATTGTTTTACCCAATTGTTGTGGATCAAGCAACAACTTATGGATTTTGGTTTTGGATGTAGGATATGTCCCTATTTTTTGAGATAGTACAAGTGTTGTCGATACTGCAAAAAATTATGTGCAATATAAAAGAACTAAACATATTAATATCAGACACCATTTTCTTAGAGATAACTTGAAAAGGGTCATATGCCAATCTTGTTTTATTCCACTGAGGATAAAATAACTGATATTTCACTAAGGCACTGAGTAGAGCACTTTGAAAAGAACAGATTAGAGTTAGGGAAGATTAAGATTGCATAAACTCCCTTAATTATTGACTGGAAATCTTAGTTTTTATTTATGTCCTGCTTAAAATGTTGAATAATTCAGTCTTGCACATTAAGTTGTGTGTCCTAATCCAGAATTTTGAATGAACTAACAAAGTGGTGCAATTGTGCAGAAATATTAGTTCATACAAGTAATTGTGACTGTATTTTGAGATTCACTGTGTATGATCATCATTAATCCTTTTTAGATTCAGTTTGATGAAACACTAAGTTTAATTGATTCACACACCAATTGTGTCTCTAGAGTCTATATTTACCCAAACACGAGAAAAGCTATCCTATCTTGATATCTATTTCGCTTAAAACTCCTTCATCATCATAACCTATATATTCTTTGTTCGTTTACTCAGTACACACCTCTCACCCCATCTCATTTCCATATTGTGTGTGTATTTGATTTTTAATGTCTTTCACTTCATCACTTTTTAATAAATTGCCTTCAAATCCCTCTCCTAATCCTCCGTACAATAGCAAGAAGAGAAAATCTTTCTCACAGACCATTTAGTTATAATTTGTTCTTCCCATCAAGAAACGAGTTGTAAAACTTGTTCCATTTTATCCCTCTGATTCTGAAAAAGATCCAGATGCCTTGGTCGAGTAAGATAAAAATAAAAAAAATAAGCAAGTCTCTGGGGGTCCTGCTAATCCTATGGAATTTTTGAAAAATATGCTTACTGAATTAGTTCCAGAAAAGAAATTAGAATGTGAAAAATCAAAAAGGGATCAGACAGATTCTTGGGAAGTTTCTAAAACTGAAATCCTCATTGTCGAACTGTTCATAATAGTGAAAAAGAAGAGTGTCTCGCTAAGAGTGATGCACTTCAAAGTTTTCTTGCCAAGAAGGACGCTGAGTGGGCTACTCATGAGGCTGAAAGAATAATGCTTCTTGCTAAAATCAAGTCCCTTCAGGCTGATCTTGTTCATGAACACAATAACGGAGGCCACCAGACTACTTAGTTTTTTTCTCTCTTAAAGCCCTAGGATTTTTTGTTTCATCAAGTTGTTTTTAGAGTGATTAGTTATTATCATATGTTGGTGATCTTAATAAAATAGCTTCCTTTTCTCATTAAACTCATTCCTCTTGCACTATTATTCCTTAACTGTCTTTTCTTTCTCATTCCTCTCATTTTAGTGATCGCCCAAGTGGCCATGAATTCTTAAACATCTGATTTTTGTCTAGGCATATCTTGAACCAACTTTTTGATGATGTCAAAAGGAGGAATATTAAGTTATGCAATGTTTATACTAATGACTAATGTTTCTTTTAAGTGCATTTTCTTGACGAAGTATTTCAGGTAAAATTGGATTAGGAATGCAAAGTTTATCATCATCAAAAAGGGAGAATTCCTTAGACCAATGAAGTTTTGATGATTGATATATAAAAGAAACATATAGAAGAAACATGTTACTCAAGCTGGTCCAATTAATTAAATAAAACAGGAATGGACAAGCTCAGCTCTCTGGATAATGGATAAAGCTCTCTCGCGTTCTTGGTGGATCACGTATGATAAAAAGAAGTTGTAATTAAATAAAACACTTGTTGATAAGCTGAAGAAAAAGTGTTGCACTCAGATAAGGAGATTGACTTGAAGAAAGAGTTTGACAGCTACAAGAGTTTCACTTGAAGAAGAACTTCAAAAAAACATAGAAGTCTGATAAAGTTGAAGAGTCCAAGGGGCGAAAAAAGTGAACACACAGTGAAGGACTCTTTGAAGAGTTATTATATCAATGACGTGCGAAAGACACCTCTCATTCTAAATTGGGGTAGAAAATTTTAAAATTTTTCAAAAATTTCACCATGATGAAGTACAAGACCCAACAGTCCATGAAGCAGAAATAATAACCAAGGAGTCAAATCGAATAAGGTACAAATCAATATTTTCTTTCGACGGACGATTCTTCTTTAAGTGCTGATAATAGGTACTAAATGCAACAACGATGCTTGATGTCATAAAAAAGCTAGGATTACATCCTAATAAGGGAAATGAGCTAAGTTTTTCTATCTATAAATTTGATGATATTTAATTTAATATTATGTTATTCAACAATATTGGGTTTCTGTAGAGACTTAATCAACAAAATTGGGTTCCTGTAGAACCTTAATAAACAATAGTGGGTTCCTATAGAACCTTAATCACAATATTGAATTTCTGTAGAACCTTATCCAAAATATTGGGTTCTTGTAGAACCTTATCCACAATATTGGGTTCCTATAAAACTTTATCAAACAATCTTGGGTTCCTGTAGAACCTTAAATTAAATAATATTGAGTTTCTGTAGAACCTTATTGAACAATCTTGGATTTCTGTAGAACCTTATTCAATAATATTAGGTTTTGGTATAACCTTATTCAACAATATTGGGTTCCTATAGAACTTTATTAAACAATCTTGGGTTCCTGTAAAACATTAGTAATATAGGGTTACTTTTGAACCTCCCATAATATTGGGTTCATGTAGAACCTTATCAAACAATCTTGGGTTCATGTAGAACCTTAATTGAACAATCTTGGGTTCCTGTAAAACCTTATTCAATAATGTTGGGTTTCTATAAAACCTTATTCCACCATATTGGGTTCTTGCAGAACCTTATTAAATAATCATAGGTTCCTTTAGAACCTTAATTGAACAATCTTGGGTTCTATTAGAACCTTATTTAACAATAATGGGTTTCTGTAGAACTTTATTCAACAATCTTGGATTTCTATAGAACCTTATTCAACAATCTTGGGTTTCTGTAAGAACGTTATTAAACAATCTTGGATTTCTGTAGAACCTTAATAAACAATATTGGGTTTCTGTAGAATCTTAATCATAATATTGGGTTCCTGTAGAACCTTAATCAACAACATGGATTCCTGTAGAACCTTATTCAATAATATTGGGTTCCTGTAAAACCTTATTAAATAATCTTGGATTTCTGTAAAATCTTATTCCACAATATTGAGTTCCTGCAGAACCTTATTAAATAATTGTGGGTTCCTAAATCTTAATTGAACAATCTTGGATTTCATTAGAACCTTAATCGATAATAATAGGTTCCTGTAAAACCTTATTCAAATAATATTGGGTTCTTGTAGAATCTTATACAATAATATTGGGTTCTTGTAGAAACTTATTAAATAATCTTGGGTTCCTGTAGAACCTTAGCATTATTGGGTTCCTGAAGAACTTTATTCAACAATACTGGGTTCCTGTAGAACCTTATTAAACAATCTTGGGTTCCTGTAGAACCTTATCCACAATATTGGGTTCTGTAGAACCTTATCCACAATATTGGGTCCCTGTAGGACTTTAATAAACAATATTGGGTTTTTGCAACCTACATTTTCATGTGCTTATCGTATTCACATTCCACGTTTAAAATCTCTCTAACCTTGTCTATTCGTGCGATCATTATTCAAATCCTACCTTTGGTCTTACACCTCTAAACTCATTGTTATTTACAAGTTTCATTTGGCTCAATCACACCAACCCATGATATCATTGTTGACGCCCCTATCCTCTATCATTTACATTCTTTAGGAATATTGTTCGTTCCTAAATCTAGAACTACAAACAGCCTGATTCTCGTAAAATCAGAGATATGTAGGCAACTTAAGACCAAAGTCTAGGCCATACTATTTTTAAACACCTCTTGTTGCTTTAATTCCAGTGATCTTCCTTCGGTCAGACATAATTGGCTACTACGTCAACTTTCATTACTTGACAAATCTTTTATCATTCTCAAGCAACGAAGGGACAATTGTTGACATGCAATTTTTGACCTCCCGATACTCTCTTAGGCTGCTATTTTTTGTTCAAATTATTTAACTTTTAATATTAATATTTTGGCGCACTATATTATATCAAACAAATTTTTGACGTGTCACATTGATAATTTAAAAAATGCACAAATTATTTATTATTTTTAGTATCATTTTTTATACTTTTTTTAACTCAAATACGATATTTTACATAATTTTATTAATGTTTATTAAATTATTTTTTCATGTAATTGTGCACACTCACATTTTGCAAATACATTATCTAATTTTATATTATTATTATTATTATTATTATCATAATAATATTTATAACATTTATTGAAATAGCAGCCTGACTTAATTTAATCTATTTAAACTCTAGCCTTTTCATCCAATTTATAACAATCTTAGCTTGATTTTACCCAACTTATTACAATTTTAGCCATATTTAACTTTATTTTAAAAGTCTCAATTGTTTTTCTTATCCTTTTAATCTCAACTATGGATCAAAATAATCCAACAGCTGAGATCACATACCCATGTTCTTTCCTTAAAAATCAAAAACAAAAACCCTAATCCTGTTTTTCAACAACAATAGCCGCACAACCTCTCTTCTTTCTCTCTCTATCTCTCTCCTCTGTCCTGTCTCTCTAAGACCAAAGCTGCCGTCGACCACCACCACGCCAGTCACAGCTGCCGCCTTCAACATCGTGCAGCCAACAGAGCCGCGCCGTTCTCTTATTCTTCCGGCGAACTCATCGTCGCCGCGTCCCTTCCCTAGCCAAAACCTCCGCCAAACGACGAGAACCCCCTCGGCCGCCGCCAGCCGCTCCAACCGGCTCCGTAACCTTCCAAACCGCCTGCACAGCCACCAAATCGGTCCCTCAACGCAGCTTGCTCCGGCCAAGTTTCGACGGGAAAAATGATGGGTTATCGAGAACCCATTTCAGGTTTTATTCCATGTTTTATTATTAAGTCTCAAAACCTTTTTATCCTTTTTAAGATTTAATGATTTGAAATTGATGACTTCGTCATAATTCCTTTTGATTCATGTTCAACTAATCATTCGTGCAATTTTCAATTTGTTATGATGCTTAATTTTTCTAATTGTCGTTCAACTTTGGAGTTTACTGACCTTGATTGTGGATTGTGTCCTGATTTTGACTGACTGATCTCCTCTTTTATGATTATGATATATGGATAAATATGTATATTTGATTTCTTTTAATATCTTGACGGAATATTAAGTGATTAATTTCGTGCATAATTAAGGACCCGTGATTTTACATGATTAATTGTTTTTTTTTACATGACTGGCTGCACTCCTTTACAATTTTCTCGACATGTCTATTTATGATAAATTATCTATTTTGGGTTTATTTACTGATTTTTCTTCTTAATTTGGTACAAAATAGATTTTTCTTGACTTGTCTGTTTCTGATTATTTGATAACATTTTTTCAATTGATTCACTATGTTAACTTCATTTATTTGTTTATATATTGATCATTTGATATTGTAATTGATTCACTATGTTAGGAAATATGACATTCTTATTTTTGTGGATTGATTTTTCTTTCCGTTTAAGTTGTTGTTGACTGATTTCCTTTTTACTAATAGTACTGAGACAATTTTTTTTTTTTACTTAGGATAATTATGGTAAACTTTAATCTATTTTAATTTCACTGTCTTAATTTATTCTATCTAAAAATAATGATTGAATAATTGATTCTTCCTCCCACTTTTATCACTTTGATTGATTTAGACTTATTGATTTAACCTAATAAATCTATTTGAACTATTAAATATTCGCACCCCTACAAATGGTATCAGAGCCCAGTAATTTAAAAATACGGAAGTGAGATATAAGTTAGAATTAGAATTAGAATTAGATCTAGAGTTAAAAAAAAAAAATTTACCTATAAATTATTAAATTAATTATGCGAAGACCATTTAAAAATAGAGAAGCTTTTAGAAAAATTAAAGAATCTTTAATTAGTAATTATTTAGAATATATAAATCTAAATAAAAAAAAAACCCACAAAAATTAGCCTACTTAATTACATTAATATCTAGTATAGAATCAAAATTAATAACACATTTAAAATCTAGAAGAATGAAACACATACCACCTAATTATGATAAAATTAGATTTAGATATCCGCCAAGATATTATAAATATAATTTAAAATAAATAAAGTACAACAATACAAAGAATTAAAACAAATTATTTCTGAAAAACGTAAAGAATTAAAAATAAGAATAAAAAGACTACATTATAATATATTTGCCGGAGTTAGTAAAAACTCAATAAATACACAAAAAGATGAAATATCA
>NC_061122.1:33128236-33137162 GCF_002878395.1 Capsicum annuum
GCAAAACAAAATTTTATAAAAAATATATATATAAAATTTTGTAGTAAGGATGTTTTCCGGTGAATTCTCATTGGAAAAGTCAGATTCATCGTTGACTTTCTCCTCTTTGTCTGTTAATTATTAATCCATCCAAAAATAGAGCTTGCTACCATATTAGTTTTTTTTTAAAAAAATTATAGCTGAAAAACAAATAGAAAAAGTATAGAAATGTGTTGGTCATTACCATTAAAACAAAGAGGCCAACAGTCGAGTGGCCATTTTTTGAAACAATAATGACCATTTTTTTTTCATTAAATTTAAATGCGTCAATTTTTATTTAAATAATTATGTATTTTCTACGTCAGATCTAGGGAGTAAAAAGTATCACTTTTTTATAGTTAAGGTGTGTAATAAGTCACTTATATAGTTTGGGTGAAAACGATGCCTTTTTTCTTATTTTTTCAGATTATGTTGACGTGGTAGTGCGTGTAAAACATCACACCACATGCTAGTGGTGTAATGCCTGACAGGGTGTAAAAAGTATCACTTTTTTTTAAGTTAAGGTGTGTAATAGGTCACTTATGTAGTTTAGATGTGGATTCGACTTTTTGACTATAATTTGAGGTGAAAAGATTTCTTTTCCCCTTTAATTTACTTTAAACGTTTAATGACATAGCTGTCTATTCATTTTTGTGCAATTATATCGTGAGTTATTGGGATGTTCATGTTATTTGCTTTTATGGCATGTTTTCTCTTGCTGTTAAATGTTTTCCCCACTAGAATGATTGTTGTTTGTGAATCTAAATTATCTTTACGCGTTACATAGCTCTTTTGGCGTGAGCCTGCCGAGGACCCCGGAGATACTTAGGATCTCGACAACATCAAGGACTGGTTTTGTATCGTCGGATATATTTCAAATTCGGAATGTGTTTTTATATTTTCCTTGTGCTGACAGATTAAAGACGAATGGTTCGACAAGACACAGTTGCCATGAATTTGAGGTCGCTGAGGGCTATCCAATCTAGACTTTCTTATCTTTCATTTAATTCATTCATTGTTGATCTGTAACTTACTATACAAATACTGATATAATAATATTTATGGGACTGCTTGGGGCGAGAATTTATGTACTACGTGAATCACCTAGGCAAAAGAATAATCTAGGACTAATGATAAACTTGCGTGGTCACATAGAAAGCATGCTTTAAAATAGTGGTTGGTGGTTGTAATAATTTTCGGCAGTACAATTACTTTTCAACATATTAATTTTCAACATACAAAGGCATTTTCCAGCATGTTAAACTATTTTTCTGACAAAACAATTAAATTTTTGCATGTTAAAATTGTTTTTCAGCACATAAATGTTAAACTCCAGCATGTTAATTTACCTTTCAGCGTTATAAAAAATACATTTTCAGCATGTTGATGGACTTTTCAGTATTTAGAATGTTTGTGTAATTTTACGTGTTTGAAATTTCTTACACCGTCATTAGTTTATAACATATTTTACACAAAATTAACAAACATGACACTTCAACATATTTACTTTATTTTGACATATTTTGTTTAACAACCTTAATTTAACAGTTTGACAAGTACTTTTATTCAATAAATAGTTCGTTTTTACACTTACATTAATGTTCTTCTTTTAAGTTTGTTTAACTTTTATGTGTCTTTTATTCTCATCGATTTTTATTACATTGTTTTAAATGTTTTAAAAATTACGTTGTAATAAACATTTGTTTAACACTTAGATATCATACCTATAGGTTAATGACACAAAATAAATAATTATGTCTTTGCATTTTAATCACATTAATCAATTTTAATTAACCAAGAGGCTAACTTGGGACAAGTATGTGCTATGTGACGTCCTACTTGTTACGCGTATCGAGTCCTAGGCTATATAGCTTTATTTTGTCTAAATCACAAAATCAAAATTGCAAAGTCCAATGCCTCTTAGACGATAGGAATTACTAAAGACGTTAGTTTTATCCTTGTCCTAGAACGTTTTTAGATTTGACATCCAGCTTAGGTGGGGTGGGATAGGTAGTCATTCGGAAGTGGTGATCTCCAATAGACATTAAAGGTAAGACATGACTTGTCTAAGAGTTCGGCCAGTGGATCGGATGATGATTAAACAAGTTGGGGTTTTGATCTGAATGAGATCAAAAACATTTCTTTATTTGATTTGATGAATTCCTTTTATTTTTTTCATTTACCTTGCTTGTTCATTTGTTTGAGGTAGTTAGTTTATTACATAAGCAGTCCCCTTTATTATAAATTTATGTCATTTTTTTCACCTCGCTTGTCTTATTTACATGTTTTTATTGATTTTTATCATTTAGATAATTAATAATTAAAAATAATAAAATTACATGTGTTTGCTTATTTATTATTTATCACTTAGTTAACATTTAAGTTAATAAAAAATGAGACCTTTGTTTGTTCACATAGAATCCGCATGTAAAATACGAATTCGATCGGGAACCACCTTTGTGGACCTCAAAAGGTGCCTAACACCTTACTTTTGAGGTAATTTGAACCCTTACCCGAACTCTGGTGAACTAGGACAAAACAACATAATAGGTTTGTAGTTGGCCTAGGTTGGTGCCCTAACGCACCTTAATACGTTAGGTGGTGACTCTTCACACTCTTCCTCAAACAATCCCAAAAAGAGTTCGTCACGTCGAATTTCGCTTGTCGCGAGAAAAATGTGGCGCGACAGTAGACATAGACACCATCATGATGATGGATAACTTGAGCTTCTTTGAGAGATATCCTTGGGGCAAGGAGTCATTTGTCTTAATTTAGACTATCTAAAAAAGTGGATAGACTTCAACAAGCAGAAAAATACATTTGTGACAAAGGGAGTTTTATCTATGCGCTCTACGAATTTTCATGGGCATTTTTGGTATTGATTATAAATCATTGAAGTAGTTTATTATATACTATTCTCTCTGTTTAAAAAAGAATGACTTAATTTTACTTGTCACGAAATTTAAGAAAATGAAGAAGACTTTTGAATCTTGTGATTTTAAATTAAAGATATGTCAAATGTACTAAAATGTCCTTTAATCTTGTGGTCTTTAACATGTCACGTGGAAAGTTAAAATAAAAAACTTGTCAAAAAAAAATGGGTCATTCTTTTTTAAACGGACTAAAAAGAAAAGTAGGTCAATCTTTTTGAAACACAGGGAGTATAATTTATCTATGGTGTTTATACTATACTAACTGAGTTATATGTTTTTGTTTTTTCTTTTGAGCATAGATTTGTATATACGAAGTCTTTCCCGAGCTTGGCAGGGAAATGATAAATTAATCGAGGACCCACTGCCCATTTCCCTATTTCTCAGATGGGCACACCTCAAAAGGCGACAAATTAATCAAAGGTGATCCATATTTGAACGGATGGAGCACAAAGGTATGAAATTTTTTTCGAAGAATATTTTTATCAATATTGTTTTGCTAATTAATAATATTTGCCTATTATCTATAGAGAATGCATCCTTACCTTATCCCCACAATCCGTGAAATGAAGCAACACTACATGAAAAAGCTCAAAGCATTCATGGACGAATCGAAGGACATATTCATCGATGGCTTGAAGGCCCATCTGGAGGGGGTGACTTTCATCATCACATCGTAGGATGGTGAGGATGGGGATGATGATCGAGATTTGGGTGGAAATGTTGTTTCAAGGCATGTCACTTGGGGTGCGGGGACAAGTACGCCGAGAGCATCGGGAAAGATACCAATGATTGAAAATTTGAAAGAGCACGTGTTTAGGCTGGAGGAGTCGATCAAAGACATTATTGATTTTGTAAAAAAAGAGAGGCTGAGGAGAGAAAAAAAGGAGAAGCAGAAGAAGAGAGATAAATATGAAGGTAATATCTACTCTGTATATTATAGAAGTTGCATATTTTATATAATTCCTTTTACTTATAATAGAATCTATATCTTTCTTCATAAATGAATATCTTAATTTATTATAAATAGCAAATACTTGAAAATGCAGATGACAACGACATTAAAGAAGCACTCCTTGAGGGAACAGCTTTAGAACAGGCCTCGATCAATGTTGATGAGGCGATAATCCATGATGTTGCAGCTGTTGTAGAGAAGGAAAATCCCAATGAAGGCGATGAAGAGAAAGAAGAAGAAAAAAAATGTAGAAGCTGTTTGTGAAGAAGAAAACAAAGCTGATAAATCAGCTGGTGTGGAGAAGGAGAATCATGATGAAGGCAGGCATGAAGAAGATAAAAATGAAAAAATTATTTTTGAAGAAGAAAACAATAAAAAAGATGGAGAGAAAGTAGAATAGAAGAACGCAATAGGAGAAGTAGAGAAAAAAACGAAGAAGAACATAGAGAAGAAAGAAAAAATAATGCTCCAGAAAAAAAAGATATTGCGGAGAAAGAAAATAAAAATAAATTTTCAATCATAGATGAATTTCTTAATGAAGTTACTCAGGACATCTACAAGATGCAAGTGGAGGACGAAAATGTTGAATGTTTAGACAATGTTTAATTTTTATTTGTGGCTAATGATTATTTGTGCTACACAAGACAATTTTAACTTTTTTTTATTTTTCAGCTCGGAATGTGTAGAGCTGAACAATTTTATTTTCGAAACTGCTTTTATAGTTTATGATAAATATTTTACATTTTATATAATCAATGTATCATTTCTTTTACATGAATGTCATCATTCATTAGAGACTTTGACTAAAAGGTAAAGAATATATAGTAGAGTGTTGTGTAGTCGATGAAAGAAAATGGTAAATCATATATAATATAAGTAAAAAGTAGTCGATTAATAAAAGAGTCAGAATACATTCAATTCCACTACACCCCCATTACACCTTTTCAAAAATTTTTAACTAATAGTAAATCATACACCATAATTTTCATGCCCTTTTTTCTTCTTCTTCTTCTATCATTGCCAACCTATGCTTAAGTTGATCCCTCTCAATTTCAACGTCTTTCAACAATTCCTTTAAGTGATCAATCTTCTGTTCCGATTCTCTATATAATGCCATAATAAGATCCTTATTTTCTTTGAAATCTGTAAGCCTTTCAAACATTTCAAACTTTGCAATGCCTTGAAATTTTGATTCCACGAAATTGGAGGAAATTCACTTGAAATAAGAGCATCCGCCATTATCCTAAAATAACGAGGATAGATTAGTAAATTGGATTTAGTGATGAACGTAAAAAAAATTTTATTTAAAAAAAAAACAAATATTTCCTACCGCACACCTATAGAATTTTCGACCTGAATTCTTATCGGTTCATGATGTTTTCAAGACCGCAGGATTATCACAACGACAATATAAGAATTTTTGGACGTTTGAGATGACTGCGACATTGTTA
Source organism: Capsicum annuum (assembly GCF_002878395.1). Classification (NCBI taxonomy): domain Eukaryota; kingdom Viridiplantae; phylum Streptophyta; class Magnoliopsida; order Solanales; family Solanaceae; genus Capsicum; species Capsicum annuum. Next base: position 33,133,591 of record NC_061122.1, read on the forward strand.
TTGTTGAAGAAAAACTAGAAAGTGATGAATAAATGAACATGGAGGAGTTCAAAAGGATCCCTTTAATTTATATAGTAAGGCTACCAAAATCTGACCGATGAAAAATGCTACCCATTTGAATTGAACCGGTTGAGGAAATTCAAATAGATTATAATTTACTTCGAATGGTCTCTAAAGAATGTTTATGTCTTCTATAATCAACTAAGGTTAGTATGAATATATACTGATGGCTATGTTGATGATTGAGTGTATTGACATATTATCGATTTATGATAAGGTCGATTATCGACCTACCCAATAGTCTATGCTCAACTTACTGAATTTATTAACAGCTTAAAAGAATGACCAAAAAGAAGAAATTAAATTAAAGTATGTCAATTAACACCATTAAAACATTAGCAAAACAATTTAGATACATTAGTTGTGACTCCCAATCACTTTTGAATGAGATCAAGTGTTATTTAAGGCATGTTGAGTCGTAGATCATGAGGTGGGACTAAAAAAGAAGAGAAATAAAATAAAATAAATATAAACCATCCAAGCACTAAAGAGCAACTACAAATCATGACATGAGATTAGACTTGTGTAATGATCATAAGGAAGAGTGATGGTTGTCACTTGTGAGTGTTCAACGGACAAGTAGTCTCTGAGAACACGTAGTCCTTTTCAACACAGAAGCTTGTTCAGAGTAATTGGTTGTTACTAGCATTACCCTCTTCTATACTCATTTGATCGAGTGTCCAATTGTTTTGTACTTTTATATTACCCCCCCACCCCCACCCCCCAGTTTTAAAAAAATGACCTACTTTCCTTTTTAGTCCGTTTAACAAAGAATGACCCCTTTCCTTTTTTGGCAATACTTTAATTTCAACTTTCCACATGACATGTTTAGGACCACAAGATTAAATGGTATTTTGGTACATTTGACAAAACTTTAATTTAAGGTCACAAGATTCAAAAGTCTTCTTTATTTTCTTAAACTTTGTGCCAAGTCAAAGTAGGTCATTCTTTTTTAAACGGAGGGAGTATGATATTTAATCACTTTACATTGTGTGAATAATGTTTGGTTATTTTATTTTACTTTTTTATTTTTCCTCTTTTAATCTCACCTCCTTTGAAAATAGACTCAATTGACCGATGCATGACTAATAATATAGTCTGACATAGATAAAGATATTTATCTATAATATATTCAAGATATCATTATAGGTCTATTTTCAAATGAGGTGAGAATAAAAAAGAAGAAATAAAATAATATAAAATAAATAAACATCATTCATGTAATATAAAGTGACTAAATATCATAATATGAGATTACAAAATAATTGGACACTCAATCAAATGAGTATAGGGGAGGGCAATGGTAGCAACAATCAACTACCTAAAACAAGCGTCTGTGTTGAGAAGGACTTCTTATTCTCAGACACTACTTGTCCATTGATCACCCACAAGTGACAACCATCACTCTTTCTTATGGTCATTACACAAGTCGAATATCATGTCATGATATGTAGTTCTTCTTTAGTGCTTGGATGATTCATATTTATTTTATTTTATTTTATTTCTCCCCTTTTTAGTCCCATCTCATGATCTACGACTACAGTGTGCCTTAGATAGCACTTGATCTCGTTCAAAAGTGATTGTGAGTCACAATTGATGTATTTAAATTGCTTTACAATGTTCCAATGGTGTTAATTGACATACTTTAATTTTGTTTAATTTAATTTCTCCTTTTGTATCATTATTTTAAGTTGTCCATAAATTTAGTAAGTTGAGACTAAATTATTGAGTAGGTCGACAATCGACCTTAGTATTAATCAATAATAAGTCAATGCACCTAATTATCAACATTGCCAGCAGTATATAATGCATACTAACCATAGTCGATTATGATCTTATGATTTTCCTTTCTTACATATAATGAAACAGTGTTTGCAAATCTTTAAACATGCACTACTGAGGAATCATCAACAAAGACTGAAAGACATAAAATCAGTATACATAAATAGAATATCATGAAAACTCAAACTTGTTTATAGATAGATAAAAGTTCATTGCATTTACATTTACAATTTTTGGGGAAAAAATTCCAAACAAAAAGACAAAAAGAAAGCTTTCATTTACAAAATCCAACCATGAAAGCTTCATTCAGAAATGAACTAAACTAGACTAGACTAGGGATAAGAAGGGGTTGGGGGGTTATGAGTTCCTGAGGGTCCAGGTTGAGCCTTTCGGCAATGGGCCAAAGAAAATGGGTCATCCACTGGAGCTCCCTATCCAGCCACGGTTGATCGGTGGAAAGCTGCTGAAAAAGGAAATCCAGGTCGCTCCTAAGCCTAAGAAATTCGATGTTGTTGATGGTTGTCATTCTGTGTATTGGCCGTAATGTGTACCTCCTCCTAGTAATTTTCTTCTCTCTTTAGTCTTTCCTTAAGAAATTTGATTTATAATTGATAAGGGTCTCTTTAAATAAATCAGAGCAAGAGACAATCAACCAATAAAAGTTGTACACGTGTTGATGGAAGGGTAGAAGACATGTGGTAATAGTAAATGAAATGTCGCGGCAATTATGGCAGTCGAGCCATTTCAAATCGTATCATTTCCTGAAGTGTAATAATTTCATTGGAATGTTTAGTGTATGAGGTAAAAGATTTTCTTAATAGACTACCCGATTGGTCGATTATATACTATGTAGTTTAATCTATACTCTATAGATTATGCATCAATCCATTATATATTTTGAGTCCAATCGATGTCTAATGTGTATAGTCGATTTCTTAACTTGGGATGACTATTTTTAAAATGGCACCTTTTTCAATGCATCATAATTATTTTAAATTCATCAGTGTATAAAGAAATGGGTTTGTTCAATAGACAACCCAATAGGTTTATTATACACTACGATTACTCTGTAGGCCAAACACTGATTTATTATATATCATGAGGCTGGTCGATTTTTTTAATGTGTAATCTATTTAGTATGTAGTATATCTGTAATACCCCACATGTTTCTAAGTTAGGAAGTGAATAAGTTTTCTACGTATGAAACCTCTTATCCTGTGAGTAGCATTTTAGTGCATAACTTACAATGAGTATCCTAGCGATAAGATAGCCTATGATGTATTAAGCATGTTCATATGAGTCACTTAAGGTAATACAAGCTAAGAGTTTTTGAATCCATCAAGTTTTAGTGTTCGATTTCGTAAGGATCATATTTGAATGAGTATAACTCGATGTTAATATGGTATTTCTACATATTTAGACCCACCAAATTGTAGAGAATCAAATTAGCTTTCCAAAGATACCAATTTCGCCTTAATTCAATACCCGAGCGAAAAGTTATGCCCATTTTTGTGAGAGGCAGTAAGGATAGGCAATTGGTTGGGCACCGCCCAACCAAACTTAGGCGATTGGTTAGGCGCCGCCTAAGTCAGTTCCAAGTTCCAAAAACACTCCGTTTTGAGTTATTTTGAGGGTAATTAAGTCTTTTAACACTCCTTACATGTCCCTAAACTTAACCCTACGAAATATATAGCTTCTAAACACATTACAACCCTATTACCATCTCAAAG